>NC_051431.1:4280481-4486747 GCF_001649575.2 Kryptolebias marmoratus
CTCTGTCTGTAATTTTGTTCTGTGTTGTAAAGCACTTTGAGTCGCCTCGTGCTGAAAAGTGCTATATAAATAAATGTACCTACCTACCTAAAGGTTAATCATTTGTAAATGTGCATCCAAATATTACTTTCTAAATGTTTTTTTTTTAATTTATCCAGTGGTACATGAGATATTTTGCTAACAGACAAACAGTGTGGGCTCCTACAGCTAAAGCCAGAGTTTTACACAAAGAACTCATGCACTGAGTAGCACTTGGAGCATGGATTGTGAATGACTCTTAGCTATAACTGCACTAAATTTTAGCACATTCTCTGTAAAACTGACTGAATTATAGCAATTTTGTGTCTTCTATGGTTAGTTGGCTGTGGCTGTCATCTTGAATTGGATTGGCTCCAAAGGTTAATCAGTTGCAGAGAAACAGCCAGTCATTATTTTCTGAAAGTTGCATTAAATTCTGTCAAGTGGTTGATGAGATTTTTTTTGATAAGAGACATACATGAGAACATACACAGACAGGTATGAAAACAAGATCATTTGCCTTCGCCTTTTGGCAGCGGGCAATAACTAAATTAATCACCAGTAAATTTTGGCTTTATAAACAATCCACAGTGATCGTGCTCTGTGGCCTCTCTGGCTCAAAGCCCCAGCAGCAAAGTCGTTAAGTCCTGTAAGTTGTGAGCTGAAGCTGCCACATATTAAACTTGTCACAGCACATCCCCCCAACTACCTACTGCCAGTTTGTGGTTTGTCCTTGACATTTCTGAGACGCTCCCAGTGGTCTGACACAAACATTGTGGCCCATCATCCCAATTCTAATACATCTACAGGAAACAAACATTCACTGCGTGTCAGAACATAATCAATGTCATTCATTCAGCTGTCAGTGGTCAAAATGTTTTTGCTCTTTAGTCTTACTCATAAACTAAAGTAAGGAAATAAATGTAGTTGAACGTTGTGTCGAAATTTTCGTTTTTTTTTTACTCAGATAAGTGGTGTCCGGTAAAACAGAAGGAGCATCAGGACAAAGTCTGCAAACCGATAACAATATATTTTCGACTGAAGAAACCTTAGGAAGGTACAATTATTGCAAAAGTTAAATGTTAAAAACACTTAAAAATAAAGCAGGTTAAAACTGTGTAGTTATGTTTGCATATGAAGAAGGTACTTCCTGTATGAAAGAAGTATCCCATATTGTATTATAAGTACATATTGTATATAAGTATTCCATATTTCTGTTGGGGAGCAGTATTTTCTTTCTCGGTACAGACACCTACTGTTCAAGAGAAGAAGACCAACGAATGACGTTTGCCTCATTTGCCGGTTTAAACGACAACTCTGCTAAGTTGGAGTCACAATGTTTTTGCACCAGGAACCAACACTTGAGTATAATGTACCTGAGTGGTATTTCAGACGCTACTTAAAATCATTGCAGCTTCATAATTTTCAGCTGGAAATTCAGTTGCATGTCCCATAAGTAAATGACAACAAAATACACTGTTGGCATGCACCACTGGTTTAGGCTGCAATGCAAAATGGTACAATGGTCGATTTAAACAGATGTAGTCTACATTTTACATACAGTAATTTTATGAATTTTAAAAAATTATACCACTACAAAATATCTAACTATTGAAGTGATATTATGCAACCATTATAATATGAGAGAGACTGGTAATTAGAGTATAACACATCTATCTCTGACTAATTTTGTGTAAATATAGTGTTATCACACACAGTATACTAAAAGCCCACAATATCCCCCATTGCTGCGTATAAGAGTAGAGCCAGAACAGTTCTGGTTTAGAGAGATTTTAACTTCATTTAGAAGTTACTCATTCTGCCTGTGATAGGGCTGTCAGGGTTATTTTTGAACAGTGATGTGCATTCAGATTAATGGTTCAAAACAAAACTCTGTCTTGAAAATGGTTGTGTTCAGAAGACTATGGCTTGGGAGCCAATAGCCCATCTGAGCTGACAGCGTTAAATTAGTGCTGGTATCATAGATGTATTAGAGCTTGGCCCATAGTTTATCACATACACTCACCACACAGAATCACACCTTAAATCAACGTAAGAGCCATGTCATTTGTGACAGAGCCTCCTGTTGAGCAGCTCCACCAGTCTGATGCCATCTGATCCCGCTGGATGAAAGCCCATCCACAGGAAATTCAGAAGCACCTTAATGGCACCTTTTTGAACCGCTCACCCGCGAGGATTGAGCGTGAACTGTAATTGGCACAATATATCTCACCCTATCAGTTTCTGTGGGGAATAAAAAGAAAGAGGCTACCGGAGAGACCTTTTTACTCCAGTCGTGACACTCCAGAGGTCACCAACACATGGAGACATAACACTACCTCAGAAATTAAAATGCATCACAGGCTGCACTTGTAAAGCTGCCTCATCTGCAGAGCTGTGTCATATTTCAGCAAGGTTTGACACTCCTAGTGCTTCACAGCTCACATAAAAAGGCTCCATTTTCTTCTGCCGAGCAAGACTATTGTTGAGTGCTCCATCTCTTATCTCTGCTGTACTCATTTTGGTCCCTCACAGCAACACATTGTTCATTGTCACAGGTTTAAGAGAGACTAATGAATGTGATTGCTTTATCCTCCCAATGCATCTCTCAGCCTGTTTGACTTGAACTGGGAGGTTCTCAGTCATAATTTCCTGCATGGCACACTTGTAATAAAACTGAATGACTACTAGATTGCGTTTTGTGATATTTTTCTTCCTAATAGTTATTTTGAATCATTCACAGGGTTACAATGACTCCGATCACATCTCCCTGTCATGCTGACATCTGTCTTTCTCTCTGCTTTCCCTTAATTTCTGTTTCAGATTCAGAATGCAGATGATGTCTTGATTACTCCCTTGGAGAAATTTCGGAAGGAGCAAATCGGTGCAGCGAAGGTAAGAGACCACCTACGTGTGCAATTAGCAGCTGAACAACGCTGGGGATTTCATGTGGTCTGACACCCTCACCCTTTCCCCTCACCCCCTCCTGTCATCTCCCCCACCATCTATAAATCATTAATTAAAACTAAAGCATTCCGCTGCCAAGAAAAGTGGCCTTTTTCTAATTAACTAAACTAGTTGGGGTAATAGACAATTATGTCACTTTGTAAATTTAATACTATAAGATGTGTAAACCTTCCAGGTTTAAGTTAGTTTTGTTTTCTATAAATAAAGTGGCATATTTTTTTAAACTTTTGATTCTTTGTGTTATTGTTAAGACATTTTTTTTAGTAAATCATAATTAGCGCATTAGATTTTGAAAATCACAATAATGAAATTAGTGTCTGTCAAATCTCATAATTGATTTTGTTGTATTTGTGCACTGCGCTAAAGTCCCCAAAAACTGTACAGTGAAGGCTTTTTTTTTTGTTTTTTACCTAATTCCCTGTTGAGAAACAGCTTATATTTTAATATGTCAGGTCATGGCCTTAAGTATGTCCACACAGCCTTTTCTTTAATAATGCTTACTCTGGCAAAAAAAAAAAAAAAATTGTATAAGAAGGAAGGTAAGGATGAAGGAAGGAGTCTGCAGGGGTCTATGTAAGAGATCACTTGTTCAAAAGTTGTAGGAAACATTTCTGACAGTCTTTTTTTTTCTCTTTTATGTTTTTCTTTGTATCACAATTTATTACTTTTTTGGAATTCGCAGTCACTTCATGTTCATTGGAAGACGTCACATGAGGGATCAACCTTTTGTCTCCAAAGGGCCTTATCAACTAAACTAAAAGATTCATTTTTCCAAACCCTGAATTGGAAACAATGTTTTTTGAAGCGGCTATGTTGTAAAATATTTTCAAGGCTTTTTTAAATGTTCCAATGATGACAACTTTGTGGCATAGTTAGGATGATTGGTTTTTGTACGCCTTGAACAAAGCGATATTCTCTTGGTACTTCAAACACATTTTGTGAACTGATACAAAATATTGAAGATGTCAGCTCAACAGACTCAGCGTTCAGAGATAATGTTTCTGCCAGTACCTCCAGCACAAACACTGACCCCAGTAGTCTTGCAAATTAAACTTGAGGTCAACTGTCGTCCAAAAGCATTAGAATTAGACATCCAAATTGTTCAATTTTTATATAATTTTCTTCCCAATAATGGGCAATGAAGCACAGGTTTGCATTATTATAAGTTTTGTTTTCATTCAAGCACATTAAGAGCCAGATACAGATAGTTCAATAGCTGTTTTAGTCTGGTCTTTCTTTAAACATACTTTAGAGGAAAGGACTAATTTAATGTATCTACGTTTGTTGTAATCAGATTACAGTTATCTTATTATATGCAGTGCAGTCTTCTGTAACTTATAGATGATTGAATGACTGATATCAGTTGGAGTTCTGCACAATGTTGATTTTAAGGCATCCTGAATTCATGGTAGACATGTTGAGGCTGAAGTTGACTCTGAAGAACAGTGTGGGTTTGTTGCTAGAAGCCATGCTTTCATTTCTGGCCAACGCAAGAGCATAATATGAAAGTACAGCAGCTTGTTTGTGGTCACTCCTTTGGTGAGATCACACATGAGCAAGATGGTAGAACTCTAGCCTTTGTGAAGCTCTCCCACTGAGTGTTTGACTTCACTGCAAACTCCACACAGTACCATGAATCATTTGCACATCTTAACATAGCCATTATCTGAGTGAAGGATGTTTCGGCCTCAGAGTTGGACTCTTTCTTGTTTTTGATTTATTTTACATGACTTGACAGCCAAAGGTCTGCAGAATAAGTCATCATGCTGTACCTGATTGGTCTCTTCACAGGCCAACCTGCACTGTAATGAAACTATTTTTCTTTTCTGAGCTGAGGTGCGAACATCATCATTCTCCTTCTCTGGTCATTCTAAATAACTGCTGTCACCTCATGCCCCAACCATAATGTTTCCACCATAATGAAATTGTACATTTTGCTTCCATTTCTTTCTTACTTACGACATCAACATGTTCAGTGTTATTGCTCTCACTGTCTGTGTTTATGAAATGGTTTCTTCAAACCCACAGCCCCACCCCCATCACTCCCACTACTTCTTATTTTCTCTGACCACTTCCTCCTAATGGCTCTGTCCTCCTACAGCCTTTCCTCCGCTAAACATTAGCCCAACTAGAGTGAGATAAAAGGCAGACATCACGAGCGGCTGAGTAACTTTCCACAGTTCCGGGAATCTGAAGCGCTCTGCAGGCTGTCTGACCCTTCCAGTTATTGCACTTCATGCAGTCTGAGGACATCAGATGAACAAACTGGGAGCTTTTTCCTTATTTGGTCATGCTGGGAGTAATCCCACTGAGGTTACGTACAAGTTTATTAACTTTTTAGGCACAAGCACAACACTTTTATGACTTGGACATGCAAGCAGATTGACATAAAAAGCACTGCTTCTCTCAAGGCTGAACCAAATATTTCAGAATAAAGCCCTTCAGATTTTGTTGCTTATGCCAAACACGCATCTAGAAAACAAAACTATAACAATTGTATATTTTCAGTTGAATCCCATATGTGTTAGTTGCAAAGGTGAAATGGGAACCTGGAATCATTGTTACACTTCTTTTTTTTTTAGTTTCAGATGTATTTCTCAGTGATCTGATATGTGAAAAATTCTCAGGCACGAAACAACTTTAAGAACTGAAATAGGAAATGAAAATTTGTCCTATTTTTTGTTTGTTTGTAATGTTTTCTGTAAGTACCAGCACAGTCGACAACTCTTTTTGTTTAGATTCCATCCAGTGAAGTTCTAAGTTATTTTTTCTTCACTGGTGTTGGTTTTGGTTGGCACTTTAAAAAAAATTCAAAGAGAACAATAAAATTACTTGCATCATACATTTTCACATGACAACCTTGTGCCAACTCTTGCATACACACATCTACCATTTTGGCTTTGTGACTACCTCTTTTGCTCGGTCATATCAATGGTCTTCGTTTCCTCATTCTGCCTTGCTTGCTTTACAAATGACATCAAACCAAGAGAAAGCCAAGATGATGGCTCCTCTGGTCCAGCTTGAAAGTGTTTCATAAACAGGGCTTTTGGACAATTTGTTTTAGTGTTTCAGTCTGTTCAACATACACAACAAGGCAGCATTAATTCACCTGCAATGAAAGAGCAAAAATGGCATTTTAGGAACCTCTAACCCAGAGCCTTAATATACAAAGTCTTAATGTACAAACTTACATGTATATGAATTTAGAGGATTACAAGTTAATGTATTTATAATGTATCAAATCTGCACACTTTCTTTGGACGGTGGTAATTCAGAAAGCTTTGATGTCAGCTTTAATGTCAGCTGTGCAAAGATAAGTGAAAAATAGATGTGATGCAGATTAAATACATTTAATTTTGTTCTTTTAATATCTGTCTATTTCAATTTTTACGGGAAGCTTCTTAATAAAAAAGAAACACCATAAAAACTGCTTTTCATAAAGTGAATACTTTTTGTCTTTTTGACAAAGCTGTCACAGTAGACCTTGAGAGGTTAGTTTTACTTATTTGAAAGCCAGAGGCATTCACTGTAGACCAATATTCTGCATACTGAACCACATTAAATAAGAGTTACATCAGTCAGAAATGAATTCAATCTGAAAGGGATGAAAAGAGAGTAGGCCATAGGTGTGAACTTATTTATTTATATTGTAAAATACTTTAAAAAGTGAACACTATGAAAGCCAAAGAAATGAAGTAATGACAAATTCTATGCTGTTACTGACTGGTCTTCATAAATTGTTAAACTGATTATATGTTTTTATAAAAAAGTTATATATCTTCTCTCATGATTTCATGGAAGGTCTTACATCTGTAAATATCAGGGAAGATACACAAAAGCAATACTATCAGCAGCTTGGTATAGTACAAATTTCTTAGATTCCAGGTTTGTTCACTGAAAAATCATCAGCTCAGTGACTTCAGGGAATAATTTTGAAGGATGAAATAACGTGACAGTTTGTAGTCTTTTTTTTTTTTTTTTTTAATAATTCCTTCCAGTGTTTTTACTCCTCTTTTGACCTGGAAGTGGCTCTGAGTTCAGGACAGAGAGGCTTTGTTTCCTGTCAGATCTTTAAGAAAATGAACTTTCTCAGACTTTCCTCCGTGCCTTCAGGCTTTAATAAAGCCAAATGTCTGTGAGAACAGTCTTCATAATTAACAAATAAATCCATGGCTATGCAGCAGCCAAAGTTCATTTTTTTAATTTCATCTTTGACCTTCAAAGTTTGATTGAGAAGCCATTATACGATGCATTCTAATTATTTGCACAACAACAGTAGTCTAATTGGCCCTCATTATAAAATTTAGATCTTTTTGATAGGTAGGCGCAGTTTATTATGAAACACGTTGTTAGTTGATTGAAGTTTTTTCTTTTTATTTTTTTCTGGCACTCTTTATTTCAAGGTTATACAGTGAGAAATACAGTATATAGGCTCATCTTGACAAGGTGAAGCTAAAGACATCTTTATAGTAGACACTGTGGACCAATATTTCAGCAGAACTAGTCAAAGGACTTTTTTTCCACACCATAATAGTGAGGAAACATTTAAATATAAAGTTCATGAGAGGAGAACCTATCTTTTTCATGCACCTTTATTCAGACCTTAAGAGTCAGTCAGAGATCAAACACAAAAGGAATTTCACGGTTTTCCACCAAAGCATGTATATTATATTTATTATTTAAACATTCTCTAGCTGTATATTTGATCCAAATATATGATGAAATGTTAAATTTTGGAATAAAGAGTTTGCAGTTCTCCACAGTCCAAATATGATGTATTTAGAAGCCTTGGTGTTTGTGTTTGAAGTCTTCTAAAGTTTGTAATGTTTGTAATTATGTTTGTAATTATTTCTTGCTAATTGGCCGGCGTTTCTGAAATTTGGGATATCTAGGTAAAGAGAAAAGCACTTTTTTTTTTGGCTTTTCAGCAAAATTCAACCTGGAAGCTTGTGTTCTCTCTGCCTCCCTTGTTCATCTAAGATCAGCTCATGTGTAGTGGAACATCAAAATAGTTTAGCCATTGCTATTTAATCACCAGTCTGGACCCATACTCCAATTAGTGATCCCTAATGAGCTCATAGATAAGTTGCAGACTGCTCCCTTTCATGTCACTGCTTAGAGAATCCATTTAAAATTGAAAATGTAGTGAAATATGCTGCACTTAATGTCTGACTAGCCATTGATATTTGCATTAGGTGTTGAACAAAAAAACAAAAAGTGTCAGATAACTATGGTATTTGGAATTATTCCTTATATATCCAGTATATAAGGCATATAGACATACAAAGACACATTTAACTTTCCGTGCAGCTTACATCTGTTGCCATGGTGTTCAAAGGCTCAGAGAGGATGGCCCTGCGGCTCAATAGGTCCGGTGTCAAAACTTGCCAGTGTTCATATTTCTCTTACAGTCTTTGTGTCAGTTCTCCACATCCTTACTTTAGAAAAAACGTTCCAAGAAAAGCGGGAGGTGGCATTTGTTCTCTCCTATGTTTATTTTTCCTCCAGAGTTCTGACTGTAGGAATTAACACAGTTTCCCACCACTACAGTTGCCATTAAAACTCTCCCAACAGGAGCACGAGGCTTCACAAGTTAGAGATTCCACTACAGAGCAATCTGCATTCGAATATTTTCCTGTTGCATTTGATTTATTCATGAGCGAGTACAAAGCAATCAGATGAGGAAATCTCCCAAGTGATAGGTTCATGTGCGTTTTGTGTGCCTTCAGAGTGTTGGTAAGTGCTTTCGTTCTGTTCAGCTTGATGAATGCTCTCCGTCACTGGTGTAAGGCCCTGTCCGCACAGGAACGCTGATCTTCTGAAACAATCTTTTTTTTTTTTTCGTTAACAACAGCACTGTTTCTAGAAATGTTTTCATCCACACAAAAAACAGGAAATGACCCAAACACTGTAGTAACTATACCAGGCCTGTATGTGGCGCTGTAATAAAAAAACACCAGAAAGAGTGAAGAAGACGTGGTGCAAAGGCTCCAAACTGTAAGCACAAAAAAAAAGGTGAGGTTAGTAAATACAAGAGCAAAAACAGAATCATTTTTGTGGACTGACGACAAAAAGTAACTTCTCCTTTGTGTTACATCAAAATACTACTGACTGGGAGTCATGTCAGTTCAAATACTCGGACATCATTTCAGGAAGATGTATCCAGAGGGACAGCTGGGTAAATCATTTTTACACAAGTGTCAGTCTTTTAAAGCTATTTTTATTTCCCACATCTCTTAAATTATGCACATAAGAGGAGTTTTTTTTTTCTTTCTATTTTTTTTTCAATGTTTTCTTTAGTATTGTTGACAGTTCAGTAAAGAAATAAAAATGTTTTTGGCCTTAGATGATTTGTTGTAATAATAAGGGTTTTTTTTGCTCTGCTTTATTTAAGTCAATGATGTTGCTCATCAGCCTTGTCTGCTCACTGAAAGTTTACAGGATGTGAAGGTTTTGCTTTAGTTGAGACACAAGCACATCAATCTGTCGTTTTTGTTATGATTTAAACAATGGCATGTTAATTTTTTCTCACTCTGGATCACAGTTTCAGAAAATACAGTTTAGATGCTTAAAATGCCTTTTTTGTATGAATGCAGCTTGGCACAATAAAAATCTTTGCATATTTACAAAATGACATTCTTACATGGACAGGACCTTAGTTTGTCTCACAGTGATTTCCTCTATCCCCACCTATTGGGCTTCAACATTTTTTCATTGCACTGCACCAACTTTCTGTAAAGTTCTTGCAGTTCATTTGCCCATATTCTGTTCTCCCTGCACAAACATGCTGCAAATAAAGGTGTGGCCACACAAAAATACCATCGCACACACATGGTGTTCTGCTGAGGTATCATTACAGTTTTACCAGCTTATACATGTCCTGCTAGGATCAAACACATTACTTCTTGGGTGACTTAATCAGGTGATTCTGCAGCACTGAGCCACTGCCTGCTCTCTGTAAGTGTGAAAGAGTCGCTCCAGATGTACACAGCTGTTGTTGGTTTAATTTTCTGAGTTTTCTGTGTTCTGGCATGCTCATACTGGTCAGCATTGCTGTGGAGATTCCTGCTGTGACTGTTGGACTCAGCTAAAGCTCCTAACTTAATGTGTTACTGTGTGTGTGTGTGTGTGGGGGGGGGGGGGTTCCTAAGGGTTTTGGTTGTGCTCACCAAATAATGTCACATCACCAGCAGTCACAGTGGCAAAAAAAAGATAGTAAGCTACTCTTTGTTCCTTTGAATTAAATAAATCCCTTTGGAAAACAGGACTCCCGTCAGCGTGTTTTAATCATATGTTTGTTTTGCTGTTTACTTTTTCTTTGTTTTAGAAATGAATCACATACTGAATTGATTTTTTTTTTCTTTTCTCGATCTTGAAAAGATCATTTCTGGGCCAGACATTATAAGAAAAATAGAAATAAGATGCCACTACATGAAATTATCTATTGATTTTTGGTGCTGTAGGTATGTAGGAGCATTGTTGTGTCTTGTGAATTCCTCTGTGGGAGTTGTTCAGACACAACACTATTACTAGCTGGTAGATTAGACTTGCTAAATTTCAGGGCCATGGGAATGAACACAAACAAGCAGGATCTGGATCCAATGACGGTTTCCTCACACTTTCTCCATCTCCCCCCCCCCCCCTTTTTATTATGTCTGTCCTCCAGCTCTGCATGCAGAGAGATGGGCTTTAAGTAGGCAAAGCTTGGGTTTGGAGGTCACACTCGCAGATGAGACACATGAATGCCCTCATCCAGAGATGATCTCTCTCTGCTTAGGCTGAGTTTGATTAAGGCCTGCAAACTGGATCCTTTTTTTTTTCTTTTGGAGGAATGTTAAATCTCTTGTTCTTTAGACCGGAATCTGGCATGAAAAGCCCATTTCCTGTGCCTTTCTCAAAGCCTTCTGAAACACTGTCTGAATCCTGGGACTTGTGACTGTTGAGCTTGACTTATTCCTGCAGGTGGACAGTAGTGCATATCAAGGGAAGGGAAATGATAACAGCATCCAGTTGCTCCTGTCTTTGACTGTGCCGGATGCATTATTCTGTTTGTGATTTACAGTGTTATGTATTTTGCTTTGAACTTATGTCCCCAGCTGGGGCTCCTTATATTGATCAAACACAGAGATGCTGACATTGCTGGCTTGTCATTACACATGTCTTATGCCACTTTTATGACCCACAATAATCTATTGACAGAATTTCAAATGAAAGGTGGCAGGCAGCTCGGGTAAATGTACTGTAACTAGACCTCCACCTAGTGGTAACTCAGTCTCCCGCCTCAGATCAAAGATAAGAGAATTGTTTTTCCCCAACTAATGTATAAGCCTTTTGTGTGTTTTAGGAGGTAAAGAAGAAATTTGATAAGGAAACAGAGAAATACTACTCAACACTTGAGAGACACCTCAACCTGTCATCCAAGAAGAAAGAGGCATATCTGCAGGAGGTAAAACCAAAACAAATTTCCTCATCCCTTACATGTATTTGAATAATGCTGTTTTATGGTCGGCCGAGTGTCTTCAAAAAAGAAAAAAGAAAAAAAACGGCTATGTTGTGGGTGTGTGCTTACGTGTGTGTGTGCACTTTTCTTTGATCTTTACTTCCTCCTGTACACACTGTTTCCTGTGCAGAAATGCAGGCATTAACTCTGTCCACGTTCCCAGGTTGACCCGTGTCCTTGTTATGGCTCCAACGCTGCTTTTTGTTTGTTCATTCTCAGGCCGACATGCAGATTGATAAGGAGAGACAACTCTTTTACGACGCGTCTCTCGAGTATGTTTTCAAAATACAAGAAGTGCAAGAGAAGAAGAAATTTGAGTTTGTTGAGCCGGTAAGAGAAGCGAGCTTTTAAAATCTTTCTGGCTCAGGTAGTTCCAAATGCAAAAAGATGCACCAGTTGTTTTGGCATTTTTCATAAGAGTTTTGCTCTAGTTTGAGTGGCATATATGCAGAAATGCACAAGACTTTGGTAAGTTTTTAAAAAGTCTATAAAACTGCCTACACACACACAAGTTTAAAAGTCTTCAGTGCAAAAATTAGAAAAAAATACTGAATTCTTTTTGGTTTATAATGTTCAGGAAAACGTGAGGTGTGATTCAAGTGTGTGTTTTAAAGACATTTTTCTATTTGTTTACATCCACTGGCAACTCACCCACAACCTTGGCCAGAAATGCAAATCTCCTGCCTGCAGGTAGTGGTGGGAAAAAATGACAGGGCTCAGCCTTGCCTGTGATGAATCCGGACACAGATAAGATGCTTCATCCTTGTTCATTTGATATACCAAACCTCAGCCTAGAAATCAAATCAGCGGTTGTGTCTGAGGATTTGACTGAGTGCAGCTGGATGTTTGTGGGATCCTCTGTGCTGGAGATGAGATCAGTTTTTCTTCCAGCTACACCACTGGTGCTTTTTTTTTTTCTACAAGAGTCAAGGAGGTTTGTATGTTATACAGAAAGTAAGATCAATATCTGTCGACTATAAAAAGCAACAACTTTTTTAAAACTTGTTTTTCCTGCCTTCAGTTTATCTACAGCATTAAAAGCATCAGCATGAAAATGTTTAAAACAGATTTCCCAATAAATGATAAGAAGAAGCACACATAGAAAATGTAATAAGAGCATTATAATTACAGTTTTGTTAAAACATAAATATCTGTGATAAAATGACTGAGAGCACATGTAATATTAATAATAATGTTCATACATTTTATTTGAAGGCACCTTTAAAAACATGTAAGGTCGCCTTACAAACCTAATTAAAATCAACCTAAAATCAAGTACAATAGGGAAAACAAAGCATACAGAAAAATATAAATACATTAATGAAATAATTTAAAAACAGAAAATCAAAAGATGAAAACGATCAGCGTGAGTAGGCCAGTTTGAACAGGTGTGTTTTCAGATAGGATTTGAGCATGGAGAGAGACTCGGAGTTACGGGTGTCAGCAGGAAAGGATTTCCAGAGGCAGGGGGGCGGAGTGGCTGGAAGCTTGGGCCCCCATGGTGATCAGACGAACCCGGGGAACAGTGAGATGAACAGAAAACCTAACAGTCCGGGCAGGTGTGGTAATATGCAAAAGGTCTAAAAGATACCGAGGAGCGAGACTGTGAATAGCCTTAAAAAGGAGAAGAAGAATTTTACAGCCAGTGCAGGATTTAACAGGAAGCCAATGAAGCTGCTGAAGAACAGGAGTGATGTGACAGGAGGGGGTTCTGGTTACATGTGCAGCAGAACTCTGGGTCAACTGAAGGTAATGAAGCAACCTTTGTGGGAGGCCAAAGAAAAGGAAGTTAACAATAATCCAGATGTGGTGACCAGGGTATGGACCAGAACACCTGTATTATTTTGTGTTAAGAATGAGCGTAGTTAGTTACCGTTACAGAGATGGACGTAAGCAGACCGAATTGTATTATTGATGCCTGTTTGGAATGAGTGAGTGCTGTTGAGAATGATGCCCAGACTTAACCTAAGGGGAGGGAATTATTCTTGAAATATCAATGGTAATTGAGAAAATGTCAAACTGTTAACTGGAGGTTGGAGGAGAACCAGAACTCAATTTCTTGTGTGCAGTCACAAAGGGAGGTGGGAGGTAGAGTAGAGATAGGCTTGGTGAAAATGTACAGTGTGTCATTTGTGTAGCAATGAAAGTTTACATTGTTTTGACAGAAGAGATGACCAATGGGTAGGAGGTAAATTATGTTTAAGAGAAGCAGGACAGAGTCTTGGGGTCCTCCGGAGGTGACTGGAAGTGGCTCAGACCTGAAGGATCTGATCTGAATGAACTGAGTGGTGCCAGAGAGATATGTTTTAAACCAATCTTATCATCCTGTTATCATATCAATAGTGGTGTTATAATTAAAAGCATATGTGCAAACAATTGCAACAGATTCATTTTGTTTCATAAATATAATAAAATGAAGGAATAGTCAATGTGATTCTCAGTTTTATGATTTATTTTTAAAAGATTTTTTTTTTTTTTTTTTGCTCCATATGAATTAACTCAATACCTCACAGATTATTCCTCTTCCAGCTCCTGGCCTTTCTTCAGGGTTTGTTTACGTTCTACCATGAAGGATATGAGCTGGCTCATGAATTTGAGCCATACAAACAGCAACTCCAGTTCAACCTACAGAATGTAAGTCTCAACACCTTAAGGGTTGTATACAAAGGCAACCAGCCTCGTAATCAGATTCTGCAGCTTATCATACCCCAATATAACAAGCAGACTTTCCACCGTGCAATTGCACAGAGGATAGATGTTTTCAGTGTAGTGTTGCAGGCTGTTACTGCAGGCCATTTAATGGCACTGTGTCAAAAAACACTTAAGAGTTGAAAATAAAACTGCAGCCACTGCCATGCCCCTTGCTTCCATCACTGTGACCTCAGTGCTTTCAGCCTGAGGGTCCAAATTTTTCTCTGACCCAAAATGTCAGTGGCATTGCTCTGACAATTTTCACTCCATAACCCTCTCTCCATGTCTCGATGCAGAGAGCACTAATAGGAGCTGGAAAAGGTGAGGCTGTCTCAGCACTCTGCTTTGAGATGTGAAACAGCCTTACGTTGACCTTTTTGACTCAACATCTGAATCTTGGTTCTAATTTTAAATCATGACAAGTATATTTTTCCACCATATTCATAAAACGCTTTTGTTTTGTTTTGGTATTTTTTGCACAATAAGTCTTTGTCAGCAACTTAAAGATTTTTCTTTAGTTAGTTAGTCCCTTATCAGCCTCAACATCAGTCATAAAAGTGTAGAGATTTTAATAATATCTAATGTGTCATTTTTGAGAAAGAGTTGTTTAATAAGTGTGAAAAATGTTATAAAACAAGCCCTTGTTTGGCTAGTCATTAGCCTACTACGTGCTCTATAACTGATGTCACAGCTGATAAGGTACTAACTATCGATAACTATCCTTTTAACATCATCCTGTTTTACACACAGACACGAAACAACTTTGTGAGCACCAAGCAGGAAGTGGAGAAGCTGATGCAGAGGATAAGATCTGCAGATCAGGACTATAAGCCCCCAGGCCAGTGGACAATGGAGGGCTTCCTGTACATCCAAGAGAAACGTGAGTCTTCCTATCAGGGCTCCCTGCCTTCCAGGCGCTCTCGCTCCCGCTTCAATTAGAAGTGCACGGTTTTACATCCATCACCATAAACATGTCTTGAGTTCTCTCCAGCCTCTTCAGAAGAGATCCTCTCACACAAAGTTCATAACTCATCTTGTTTACAGTTTCACTTTGATGTGCTCTAAAATGTGTATGCGTGTAGGGGGGTGTTGCCACAAATAATAGATTTCTATCAGCAGCTATAAACAACTTTTGATTTATAACAGTTTAATTAGGCATTGATTTTTGGAAGTCTTTCCAGGCACTTTTTGATTCAGAGTTTGAGCTCAGCTTGTGTTTTCGGTCCCAGGTCCTCTGGGATGCACTTGGACACGTCACTACTGCACATACGAGAAAGGCAGCAAGACTTTCACCATGAGCAACACCGAAAACAAGTCAGCTGGGAAACAGGTAATTCGGTCCAGTTTAGCTTGCTTTGCTTTGCTTGTAGATTCACATGATAAAAGCTGAGAGCTAAAAAAAAAAAGAGAGAGCAAGTGTAATCTGGGTGGGTGAAACAAAAAGCCCGCTTGTTTCTTCCCTGAGGGAGAAAAAGGAAAGCCGTCAAAGTTACTGAAGTGGCACAGAAAACAAATGACTTGTTAACTCGAGGCGGACTGAAAAAAATTCAAAGATGACAAAATCTACAAAGAACAAGGAAGGGAAATTCAAAAAATAAAAATAACTTAAACAGAATTTTACAATGATTTGACACTTCAGATATAATTAACTCAGTTATTTTACCTTTTGTGTAATAAAAACAATCTCTAACTTATTTGTCTTTACATGTTCTAAATGGAAAATCTCATTATTTGAATGCTGAGTCAGCATTTACACAGTTGCTTTTCTATTAATAGTTTCTGACATATACTGAATAAAAATATAAACACAACACCTGTTTTTGCTCCCATTTTTCATGAGCTGAACTCAAAGATCTTAGACTTTTTCTATGCGCACAAAAGGCCTTTTTCTCTCAAATAGTGTTCACAAATTTGTGTAAATCTGTGTTGGTGAGCGAGATAATCCTCCCCCCTCCCAGGTGTGGCAGATCAAGATGCAGCATGATCATTGTTCCTCAGACTGGCCACAATAAAAGGCCACTCTAAAAAAGTGCAGTTTGCTTCAGCAGGGTCATTCAACACTCAGCATTATTTCTTTAGTTATTGGTTCTGACCACTAAAGATTTGGTTCTATTTACACAAAACTTGAGGTAAAATGATTTTTTCAGATTTCTTCGTTTTGTTGCGATAAATGATTGATGAGTCGTGGGGTATTTTTGTCTTTTTGTGTCTTTGTGTGTATCTCTGCTTGTGTCTCTGTTTTTAGAACGGCCTTGTCCTGAGTCAGCCAGAGATTTTCAAGCTCAAGTCCTGCATTCGGAGGAAAACGGACTCCATCGACAAGCGTTTCTGCTTTGACATTGAAGTGGCAGGGAGGTCTGTGATACAAATTCACAAAAATGTTTTTTGTATAGACTACATTTATAATAACAAGATGTAATTTTTAATGCTGTATCCATCACATCCATGCTTTACTTCCATTTTGAGCTTGATAAATTATGTAATAAGTAAAATACTTGGTAATAATTAGAATAGTGTTACTTACACACTATTATAGGTAAGGATTTATGCAAGACTCGGTTGTTGTTGTTTTTTTTTCTCCAATTACAACTAACTTTCTAAGATCAGTGAGCTGCATGTGGAATGTTTTGTTCTCATGTTTTGTGTTTCTCTTGAACTCATACACCACATCTGAACGTGCGAGAGAAGTTCAGGTTGGATTAACATCTTCAAAGACTCGATTAGCCAGCGTTAGAAGTCTTGAGCTGTGTTTGTGTCCTGCATGTTCCTCGTGTCCCCTCCCTGTCAACAAGCTCTTGTTTGCTGAATGTCTGCAACATCATTATTTATTCTACGTTTTTGAAGCCATTCCATCTTCTCTCTGTGTTTATGTCATTGTAGAAATGACATCTGTCGTGGAACTCTTTTCAGGCCGCTTCGGTTTTTCTGTAAAGTCCGGTATGTGAATCAGTGCTGCACTTTCAGAGCAGTTGCATGTGCTGCATGTGTGCACCCAGTCGTAGTTTCAAATCTAATTATTGCTGTTGCACTCTTTTACCACCTCACAAAAACTTGATCAATATGAGCTAAAAGATAATGACATTTAACTGAGGTTTGATTTATTATATTGGTTCTCTTTAGAAGGTTAAAATCTATTTGCTCTATGGAAATATTCTCTATTGATTTGTATTTATGTGTCAAATCTCTAATCCTGTTTCCCAATAAACCCTACTGTAGAATATAATAAGAGACTTACACAAGATCACAAACCTGCAAGAAGCTTTCCACTGAATAACGCGACCTCAGCTAACTAAGCCGTCCATTATGAAGGCTTGATGTGAGCTAATCACAAAGATCTATACTGTAGTTTCTACAGCGAGCAAGATTTTGTGTGTAATTACTGGACGGCAGCATTAAGCCCTGCTCTGCTCATCCCTGGTGAGTGTTGCTGAGCATGGACAGCAACTGCAGTTTGTTTGCAGGGTGACTCATTTATCTTCCACTGCCATGCCCTGAGGTGCAACCATAAAGACAATGCAGGCCAAACTCCAGTCAGATCCAAGCTCGTCCACTCATCCTTATCATAACACAAACATGCTGTCACACCTTTGGCCTGGCCATGATCGAGCTCGCCATCCCATTCTCAAAGGGTTCATTCACCCGAATTGCAAAACCTTTTTTTATTTGCCCGGATTTTGAGATTGTCAAGAATTAAAATTTCACATGTGCTCCCTGATGCAATTTAAAGAATTTAAAATTTAGCAGCATCACTGCTTCATAAAACAAAACAAAACAAACGAAAAAAGGAAGATTTGTTAGACCTCAAAGTTTGTGTTGTGCATAATTCTCACACCAAAGTTTAGCTCAATATCTGCAAGTTATAGCCATTGTTGTGTATGCTATGATTGATTAGCTGAGGCAGCTATCTTGAATTGGATTAACGCCAAAAAGCAAAATCTGTCCAGTCTTTATGAGATATTTTGCTAACAGACAGACACGGTATACTCCAAGATTTAATGCCAGAATTTGGCTCAGTGCTCAGATGATATGTTGGGGATGACTCTCAGCTACTACCTCACCAAACTTTAGTTCAGTATCTGAACAACTGGCTGAGCTACAGCCATTATTGTGTTCGCCAAAGCTGATTAGCTGTGGCAACCATCTTGAATTGGGTTGACTGTAAAAGTTAATCAGTTGTAGATGTCATCTAGTGGTTATTTTTGCTAACTAACAAGGAAACAAATAAATACAGGTAATTACGTGACTGCATGCCTTTCATGGCAGGATAGATAAGTCGGGTCATGGTTTGTTAAATGTTATTTTGCTTTTAAATGTTTAACTGGTATTAGTTCAAAACCTGGTCCAATGTAAATCACATACTGTCTGCTTTATAATTTAATTGAAATTATCTCTTAATTTTAACAAATGCTAATGGAAGCATCTCCATGCTAATACTAATTGTCACCTCCTGGTTTTTGTTAAGTTTATTTTGTATTCCAGTGTTATCACATTATTTGTTTATAACTGCTACTTGAAGCAGTGCAGTGAACAGTTTAAATCAAGCACAAATATTTCTTTGGTGGGATTTAAGTTTTGTAAGACACAAGGAGGCTGTAGATTCTGAAAGTGCGCACAAAAAATAATGCATGTTGGGTGCAGAAGATGAATCACTCTAACATTAGGCATGTGTGGCTTTTAACTGGGAGTGGAATGTGAAGCACAGAGCTGAGCGAGGACACAGTTTGAAGTCAAGCATTTGCACACAAGCTATTTTCGTTACACTAGTCCTTTTATAGTTGAATCAGCCAGTGTAAACATGGTCTGTTCAGGGGCCCCACAGCAATGAGATCATACTGAGACCAGCTTTCTCCTAAAACTTCCCAGGCATGGCGTTATGACACTGCAGGCACTGTCGGAGTCCAACAGAAGATTGTGGCTGGAGGCCATGGATGGCAAGGAGCCGGTGAGCATCTCTGCCTGTTTATCTTTGAAATATTTATTTTGTGCTGCCTTTGTTTTGGCCACAGCACTTTTTAATGGTCTCTTTGATTAAAAAAAAGAAAAAAAAAATGAAAGGAAGAACCATAACCAAATTATTTGTCACTGGCACCCTCTTCTGGAGGCCAGGAGTTTATTTATTTAAAAAAAATGCTAGAAGCAATATAAGCCTAGCCTTCCATGAAGGAATGCATATCACCCGCCACCTTTTATGAAAAGGCTCTAAAATAAGATCATCTCATGATAAGAAAGAAGGAAATTATAGCCAGTTTAGTCAAACTAAATGACGTTTTTCACCATCTTATGAGATATTACGGAATATGGTGCAGTCTGTTTCTTATTAAAATATTTGTAGATGATTTTCAGATACTATCATATCAAATTTAGCTCAATATATTTAAAATCATTACTTTCTGAAAGTTTGACTGAAATCTGCCCAGTGGTTTATGAGATATTTTGCTAACAGACTTAGTGTGTAGCGCTCTGAGTATGTGCTGTGAATGACTCTCTGTCATAAGGTTCACTGAGTTGTAGGCATTTTGTATTGCTAAGGTTGATTAGCTGTGGCAGCCATCTTGAATTGGGTTGACTCCAGAGGTTATTCAGTTGTTGATGATATATTTTGTACAGACAAATGAACACATGCACACACACACAGACACGGCCAAAAACATTATCGCCTTGTGTGGTGGGCGATACCAAAGATCACCTAAAGCATAAGGACAGTGACATCATAATTTTCTGTCTAAAATCAATTTTAAAGCAATGCATTGATGATTTTCTCCCATATTTTCCTCAGATTTACAACCTGCCAGCCATATTGAGCAAAAAGGAAGAGAGTAAGTGTGCATTTTTTTATCTTTTTAAACCTCTTTTATCAATAAAATACATGTAATTAACATCAGAGTTGACAATAAGTCAATAACAAACAGGCTACCATGTAACCTATAGCTATCTGTGCTCATTAACACAATTATTTGACATTCGCCCACTCAGCTGACACAGTAGAGCCTTCCAGCACAGGGGCTGTGTCTTATTAATCTTGTTAGTTTGAGCACAGGCATAAGGGAAAGCTGATTATTCCAACATGATGTGTAGTTAACCCAGCCACTAATTGACATGTCAACCCTCCTCCTGTGTTATATTACAGCATATCTTAATGAGGCGGGTTTTAACTTCGTGAGGAAATGCATTGACCTGGTCGAGAAGAGAGGTGAGACTTTTAAATCTTGAGGCTTTTATGTGTCAGATCATCTGAACGCAGGGTGGCCTTGATTGTGATTAACAGTAGGCTTTTTGTTCCCATTTGTTAACATGAGATCATTTTTGCTGTGGCGTATGTTTTAACTAAATTGACAATGCTTGTCCACTGTGTTTTTTCGTTGTAACGTAGGCATAAACACGATGGGGTTGTACAGAATCGGAGGAGTCAACTCCAAAGTACAGAAGCTGATGAGCACAGTCTTTTGTAAGTAGCTGAAATTTTAGAGCAGGGGTGTCCAATCCTGGTCCTGGAGAGCCACTATCCTGCATGTTTTCCTTGTTTCCCTGCTCCAACACTCCTGATTCAGAGGTTAAATCACCTCTTCATGTTCTGCAGAAGCCTGTTAATCACCCATTGATTCAAATCAGGTGTGTTGGAGCAGAGAAACAAATAAAACCTGCAGGATAGTGGCACTCGAGGACCAGGATTGGAGACCACTGTTTTAAAGCAGTGGCTCTGAAAGTTGTGGTTAGGATGCCTATGGGGAATGTCAAACACCAAGTGGGCAGGTAAAATGAAAATAAATTTAATTTAAGAATATATTATCAGTAGCGTAATTTCTTGCCATATGTTTCAACATAATGTCAGAGAAATTAAAAATAGCAGTTATAAATTAACATATCAAAAAGGATTAGTCTTTGGTAGCATGGATATCATCTGCCGCTTTGAATGTCTAGATTTTAAACAAAATATGGTGGGTATGAGTCTCAGCTCCTACCACAACAAATTTTAGCTCAATATCTGTAAAGGTTACTTGTATTTAGCCATTTTTGACTTGACTATAGTCAGTTAGCTGTGGCTGCCATTTTGAATATGGCTGACACCAAAAGTTAATCAGCTGTAGATGAACATCGAATATTTAATTTCTGAGTTTCATAAAAAGTCTGTCCAAACATCACGGCTAATTCCAAGGTATTCAGCTAAAACAGACAATGTGAAATCTTCAAAGCATGTATTGAGGATAATTCTCAGCAACTACCACAACCATTTTAGCTCAGTATTTGTAAAACTGCATTATAGCCATTATTGTGTTTTTCAAAGTTAATTAGCCATGGCTGCCATCTTGAATTGGGTTGCCTCAAAAGTTAATCAGTTGTAAATGTACATCGAGTGAATACTTTCTGAGCAGTGCACAATATCATATTTATCATTTATGACTGCTGTTTTTATTCTTTGTAAGAGTTACAGTGAAAATATGCAATGAGCGTTCATTTTGAAATCTAAATTAACATTTGGAGATTATCTAAGGACCCCCATTTGGTGTTTTGTGACCCGCATTGGTGTCCCAACCCCAATTTTAGGAACCACTGCTCTTGTGTATGAACATCCGTGAGTCTGGTGCTTCAGTGGTGTGTTCAAAGTGAGGGAAGAGCTCCTCTCTGTGGCCTGACTGCCTAACAGCATTACATCCTCACCTTATTTAGTTAACCAATGTAATCTTGTTTGCATACATTTCATGCATGTGAATAAGAAATGTTAAAGTGAATTAGGTGCACATGTCTGTACTTATATTTATTTTAGTTTCTCCTCTTTTTTTAAAAAAAGGTACAGTGTTTTTTTTTTATTCAGTCACATAATCTTCCTCCCCATTTTGACATTGGTTCGGTTTCCTCTTTCATGATTTAAAAGCTGTGTTGACGTAAAAAGTAATAATATTAAAATGTGTTGTCAACAGCTTCCAAGGCACCTGTGGATATGGAACTGGATCCAGAGATGTGGGACAACAAAACTATCACCAGCGGTTTGAAGAATTACCTCAGGTCAGCTCGCCCTACTGGCTGCGGCGTGTCCTTAACTGGCAGGAGTCATCACTGCCTCCATAAAGCCTCTTTGAAACCAGCCTGCTGTTAGTCATGCATTCAGTGCCATCACTGACTCACAGAACAAGGTGGCTGCGTCCACAGGGCTGTGTCACCAAATAACAGTAAATCACAGCTGTTCTTTTTTTTTCTTTTTTACCAGATGTCTCTCTGAGCCTCTAATGACTTTCAAGTTTCACAAAGATTTCATCATGGCTGTCAGTAAGTTTTATACAAGTTACAATTATATTTGTTGCTATTTCAGCCTTTAATCATCATTGTTTGAGTTGTTTTTATGCTTTTTCTTTTTCCTTTTTTTTTTTTTTTACAATTAAACTACTTCTGTATACTTTGTGCTATTTCTGTCATTTACATATAAAAAATTATTTTAGCCTACATTTAGCTATTTGCAAACCCTTTTCTACTTTTTGTTGCGATTAGCTTTTAGCTTATGGTTTGCTTGTTTTAACTTTAACTCAGTTTCAGCTTGTTAAGCACATTTCAGCAGTCATTAAACAATCAGCTGTTTCCCAGAAAATGCAATTCCTCTAGTTTACTAAAGAAAATCTTTAATGAAGCAAAATAATTGTGGTGTTATTTAAGGATGTTTGAGGGGAAATGTGTTCATGCAGAAAGATATTAAATTTTATATGAGCTGAATATTCAGTGTAATGTTTTGTTTATCTGTATCTAGTGCAAATATTCTCTTTGAGGATCTTCATTCAGCTCCTGAAAAGTAGGAGAAATCAAACGAGCAAAAATTGAAACAGTTAAACGTCTTTCATCTGAGAAATGATTCCATGCTGCGCACTTCGTTTCTGTCTCATCTCATATTCAACTCAGAAGTAAAATTGGTTTCATTTTTTGTTTTTCTGCACAGCTGGATGGCTCTTTGAATTAAATGTGAAAAGCTGATTTTGTACATGCTCAGATTTATTCATTTTTATAGTAATGTTTAATGGGGAAGAATTTTAAAATACCCTTTTTAGATCATTTACTTTCTCCTACCACAGTCAGATAAAGATATTTCATATGTATTGAAATATATAATTAATTATAAATAGATTTGTTTTGTCCCATAGTGCTTTGAGTGGTACTGGAATCTCAGCAGCCTTAGGTCCGTTTATTGAACTCGGTGGAACTGCTGGTCATTCTTTTAAGTGGTGATTCTGGGATCAAATTACAGCAGCCATTGCTATATTTTCCATAAATTCCATCACTTGGAGAGATTTGTATTGATTGTTCTGAACCCATCTCAGTAGTCACAAAGTAAGAATATTTTTCACAAATTTATTAGGTCTGTATAAGAATAATTTTTCAAGAATTTTGGAAAATTGAAGAAGACAAGGCACACGTCTTATTTATCACCCACCGCCATGAACTTCTGGTAATCATGTAATTGCCTGTGTGTGTTTGTGTCTGTTTGTTAGCAAAATATCTCATAAATAAGTGGACGGATTATAATTAAACCCTCAAAAATAAATCGGCTACATCTACAGTTGATTAACATTTGGAGTCAAACCAATTCAGGATGGCGTTCACATCTAATTAACCTTTAGCAAACACAAACATGACTGTAACTCAGGTGCTTTCACAGATATTGAGCCAGAATGTGGTGTGGTAGCTGACAGTCACTTAGAAAGCATACTCTAACAGATCACATGAGAATCAGCAATATCACAAACGATTTTGCAGTTTTTTTTCAGGGTTTGACCGAAATGACTGCAACTTTATCGTTTCTCAACACAAGATGAGCTTTGTTTAAAATTCCGTCATGAAAGGCATTCCTTCAACAAATGCTCCTCTCATTCAGTTATTTGTTTTCGGCAGAGTCGGATGACCAGAACTACAGGGTGTGTGCTGTCCACGCTTTGGTTCACAAGCTACCAGAGAGGAACAGAGAAATGCTGGAGCTGCTAATAAAACACCTTGTCACGTATGTGTTTCTGTAATGAAGTGGTTACACTGCAGCTTTGGAAAAGGGAAGACAAAAAGGGCTTAAAACTAATTAAACTTTCTCCACCTCCTGTTTTCTCCATGCAGAGTTTCTGCACAAAGTCAATCCAACCTGATGACAGTGTCAAACCTGGGTGTTATCTTTGGACCCACTCTGATGCGCTCACAAGAGGAGACTGTTGCTGCGATGATGAACATCAAGTTCCAGAACATTGTTGTGGAAATACTTATCGAGAACTTTGATAAGGTGAGACGTTGGATTACTTTAGGCGTATGCTCTATGTACACATATCTCTCACTTTAAGGCTTTATTACAAAACTCATTCAACCATTGTTCTTATAGATGCATTTTATGTTTCAGAGAGCAGATGTTTTAACAACACATTTTAAAACGGTTTCAGTTCTATTATGTTGTATTTTTACTGCACTAATTCACAAAAAAAAAAGCCTTTCCCTAAAGAGAAATCCAACAATTCCTTTTGAGTAAAGGCTTGGCGAGAGCGGTGAGAAAAAAAATAGAATGTTTAATGGGAAAGAAGAAACTTCTGGCAGAAAGAGACTTGCAGATAACAACCATCTGTCTCAAGCTGGCACCACCTGCAGTATCTTCCAGGACAACATATTAGACATTGTCTCAGCTGATAAAGTGTGGGGTGTAAAACATTAAACATTTAGTTGCTCCCAAAGGCACTTTATTTGTGCTTTTTTTCTTGAAAGTCACTTGAAATATCGTTCAGGGCTTAAATGACTAATTTTTACTTTTATATGTCTGATTTTGTTATATTTGCAAATATGTTAAAAAGTGCTCCGAGTGTATTTAAAAAGCTGCTTATAAAAAGTTTAATTTGCAGTAGTAATTGATAGCATTTCCATTTGTTGATGTCACAGTTTTCATTCTTTGCAAGCAGTTTAATCGTACTGGACTTCACTGGTTTCAAACTGTAGCAGTTGTGCGTTTGTTTTGAGTGTTCAGTGCTTCTTTCTGGCCCTGCAGATCTTCCACCAGGCTCCAGATCCCAACGTGCCACTGCCCCAGCCACAGAGCAGACCCGGCTCCCGCAGGAGCCGAGCCATCTGTTTGTCCAAGGGCCCTCGCAAACCCCGCAGTCTTTACACTCCAACGCTGTGCCTGGCAGATGCAGAAAGTGAGTACCAGACAGGAAATGCTGCCACGGCTCATCACAAACCTGTCAGAGGCCTTTAATGCTTCTCAGACATTTGCACCTATTTATAGAATAGTTCTTTAAGAACTGTTTGTTGTGTGAGTTTTTTTTTCTTGTTTATAGTTTCTTCTATAGACTTTTTTAGCAATCAAACTACTTTGGCATACTTTGCCAATGTAAAACTTTACCCATTCAAATATCAAAACACTTTACTCTAACAGGAATAATTATTTAACTTTTTTTTTACAATTTTCTCCATACAAATACATGAATGTTTTCAATTCCTTCAAAATATTGTCCTCGTTGAAATCTGCTTCAGCGTATTTGCTCTGTTTTTGTCTTTTAATGCTTTATTTAGGTTTTAGCTGCTGTTTTGATCATTTTAGGTTTTAGCAAGAATTGTGCAAAATGTAGCTATTGGCTACAATTGTGCAAATCTTAGCTTTTGAAAACTGTTTTTATTAACTTTAGTTGTTAGCCACTGTTTTGCTAATATTAGCTACTATCTGCTAATTTTAGCTTTAAACTAAAGTTTAATTATTTTAACATTTAGCTAAGGTTTTATTGATTTTAGTTTTTAGATACTGTTTTTTTTTCATTATAGCTAATAGCTACAGTCTGGCTATTTTTAGCTACTGTTTTGTTGAATTTTAGATTTTAGCTACACTTTTACTAATCTTAGGTTTTAGCTATTGTTTTGCAATTTTAACTTTCATTGTTTTGGTCAAATTACTTTGTGTTCTGTTCATTTTAGTTTGTGTTCTGATTGTTCGAGCGTCTGTTTTGTTTCAGCTTTTGTTCTGCTGGTATAAACTTGTTTTGCTTAATTTACTTTAAAAAGTTTCAGCTTCTTCAACAAAGTTTAACAAAGTCATTCAGCACGCAGCATTCACACTGCATTTTTGCAGAAAATGCTGTTTTTTCTGGTGAAGTGTTTTCTTGTTTGTTTCAGTAAATCTGTTAATTCAACAATGCGGGTTTTAATGAGGGCCTTGCATGCCTTCCTTCTGGTCCCTGCATAGGTGACACTTTAAGCAGCAGTCCAAGCAGCACTCCTATGGGCAGCATGGAGTCTCTGTCCTCCCACTCCTCTGAGCAGAACACCTCCTCCAAAGCAGCTTCCTCCAGACAGAAGATGAGTCAGAGCAAGTTGGACCTCCTGCCCCAGACGTCATCTCATCTCTCAAACGGCCCCAGGAGCATCGTGTGTGTCAGCAGCCCCGAGTCCAGCTCCAGGGAGGACACGGGACGGACAGATGGAGAGTCAGAGGATGCTCTCAGCCTGTCCTCAGTCAGCACAACACCAAGACTGTCCCCTGCACCCAAAAAAGCCCCCCACTGCAACCCTGACCTCAAGTCAGCACTGCTGAACCGCTCTGCTTCTCCCTCGCTGAAATCCCTGCATGTATCTGACGGTAGGATGGGCTTTGTTGTGATAACAATAATTTGGTGCGCATGCTGTTGTGGTCAAATTTTCAAAGAGTTTTAAAGTTTTACAGTTTCCATTTGACTTGAGCACATTTTAAACAACAGCATGAAAACATTGCTTTCACTTCTTATTTGATGAGTTTCAATGAGCCGTTTTAGTATCCAAAATGTTGTGTCTTTGTGTCATTTACAAGGAGGCTCAAGTTATCTTGTGTGTCTCACCCTCAAGGCTACAGGAGCAGCTCTGGATCTGTCCAAAGCTTGTTAACACTGGAGAACAAAGACAGTCTAAAGCCCTCAGAGCACCCAGACCTTCCACCCAAAGTAGTGATCCGCCGCAGGATGGACGGGTCCGCCAACAATGGCTACCAAAGACCAGGATCAGTGTAATGACATTTATAAAGCTCTTCTTCATTATGAATTACTAAAATGAATACAGATGAAGATGTTAAATGTAATGACAGTCAGTAAATCTTTAATTTCTTAATTTTATTCATACCTTTATCACTTTATTATAAACGCAGTGTCAAAAAAGCATCAAAGTATTTATCAAGCTTAATGTTTTGCATAATTATATGTATATTTATTACCCACCGTCAAAACGTGCAGGCAGACAATGTTTTTGCCCTTGTCTGTGTATTTCCATGTGTTTGTATCTGTCTGTTAGCAAAATATCTGTCTAAAGACACTTGCAGAGAGTAATCATTGGAAGCACATTTGATTCAACAGGGCTGCCACCTGATGTTTTAAAACACAAAGATGACAAATATTGGCCTAAAATCTCTTGTGGTAACAGCTGAGAGTCAATTATGACACATAATCTGAACATGACGCCTTGCAGTATCATATTAGATAACTCAAAATGTTATTTTTTTAGGGATCGACCAAAACAGCTACAATTTTGTCATTTTTTTGTGTTCCTTCAAAGAATGCTAGGCCTTTGATTTTTAGAGTTTGGGGCCATTAATGTTTGACAGCAAGTGATTTACAACCTTTTTTTTTGTTTAGGGTAATTGGCTTTATCACATACACAATGATGTATTAGATATTAAACAGAAGACATACAGTATAAATAAACATTGAACAACTTAACTGTTTAGTTAATACATATTAGTGTGAATATGGAGCCATTCAGTTTAATGGGTTTCTGTAAATTTACAAACCAGTGAGTCTTGTGTATAAGAGCTTAGCAACTATTCTTTCTGTTTTCCTTCGTCTTGTTCCCGCGCTCCCTTCTAAGTCGTCTCCCTCCTCCGTTGTCTGTTTATGAGCATTGATAGGTTTCTAAAATCAGATGAGTATGTGTTTGGAGATTTATGTCTCTGCGTGCTGGTGGGAGAGCTGCCTTTAATTACGTTCTGCCTGCTCTGAGGTTGATGTGACCCAGCAGCAGTCTGCGCTCGCTCTCCCGGGACCGATAAATTGTTTGACTTGTCGTGTCTGAGGAGCCACTCACACGGTCTCCAAGACTTTTCCCTGTCTAGCACCCACCCGGCTCGCCCTCGGCTCTGTTGTGCCCTTGACTCCTGGGTTATTGTGCATGGGGTCGAGCATATCTATGTTATACAGTTACCTCTGCTCGGCACCGTTCGGCTGAGCCTGCCTGGAGGAAGGAAACCTCCCTTTTTGTGTCATCACGCCTCTCACTTCATTGGAAACAATGTGAAACGCTGGCAAGGCAAAGTGGACGGGTTTGTTTTGGCCAAAAAAGGTTGGCGAGGAATAAGTTTCTCTCTGAGGCAGTACTGTTGGTTTTATAGACTATAAATTATTAACTGTTCCTAAATGTTTCATTTGATTACTGAACATATGTGTCTTTCTGCTGAAGGTACTCATTGCAGAGTATAAAATCAAATGAAAAAATCATCCTGAACTATATCAAATGGAGCAGTTTTAAAAGAGTTTACTCCTGTGGTTTTCCAGATATATTGATATTTAATCCAATAGTTTTTCAGATATGTTGACATGCATTACTGAAATGCAGGTATGCACTCAATGTAAACAAAGCACTCGACTGAATCCACCGAAAGCCACGTGGAAGGTCACGATTGACCTACATTAGGCTGGCCGTAGTCTGTAAACCAGTATGATAGAATTGATCAAGTGTGGAATCTCAGGTAGATATTTTACGTGAAAATATAAAATAGAATCTGGTGCTAAAGAAAAGAGAAAAATGAGTAATCAGTGATTTTGCTTACAATTTTTAAATTCAAGGACACATTTAGCTTCTATAAGAGAAAAATCTTGTTTCTTACTATATATATATTTTTTTTTTTTTAAACTGGTCTTCACGAGTTTGCAGTGAGAACCTTTAAAGTGAATTTATTATTGTCACTCTCACCTGATAAAGTTGACTAAGTTTTGTCTCTCTTGTGGTTTCAGGGTTGCTGCCAGAGCCCTGTTCTTTGAAAACCCCCCCTCCCAACAGTCTGCACCAGCTGGAAGGTTCTGTGAAAGCATGACAAGATCTACAATGATTTCTGCTCTTCTCTTTTAAGACAGACATTGACATTGTTTGTATTTTTGTTTGCTTTGTAGAGATGCCAAGGCAATGTACTCCTGTGAGGCAGAGCACAGCAATGAGCTCAGCTTCCCCCAGGGGGCGCACTTCACTAATGGTGAGCAAACAACCAGAGAAAAGCTCCTCTTTTATGTTTCTGCAGGACGGTTCATGTCAACAGTTGTGCACAGACTGAGTTATGTGTCTTTAGCATTGTGACAGCTTACATAAAACACGTTTTTAGAGTCTGGGAGACACATGAAATCAATTTGCCTCCATATGTTGCTAGAATTCAAACCTCTGGATTTTTTTTTTGGTTTCGTTATTATTTGCCTCTTGCTTCTTTTCCTTTATGGAGAGACGACTTGGCCCATAACCAGTGCAGTCAGGTCACTGTAACCTAGTGATGGAAGGCACCGGTGCCTGTTCCCTGTTAACACAGCCAGCAGAGCCTGCAGCCAAACACAAAAACGTCAACAAATGCTCCCTTCCATTTACAAGCAGGCAGATTGCTTTTATTACTCTCTACATTAGCAGGCCATTTTTCTCTTTGTCCTTATTCAGCATATCAGAGGTTGATTGTGTTATATGTTTTTATAAGCTTTTTTTTTTCTTTTTTTTAATAAATTTCATCAAGTGATTACCTTACTGGTGGTGGTTTTTTTCTGCTTGTGTTGCTTGTAAGCTTCTGAACAGTAAAATATATCCCTGGAACTGACTTTAAAGATCAATCTGACCCTGAATTGGCAGTATGTGTTCCAATTGGAAACACAGACAGAGTAATTCTCCTCAGCTGATACAGACTCATGCATCTGGCGCTCTTTTCTCTGAGACCTAAGGATACTTTTCTCTCCTTTTTTTGTCTTTTAGTCTACCCCTCCGTGGAACCAGGCTGGCTCCAAGCAACATACGAGGGAAAAACAGGTTTAATCCCAGAGAATTATGTTGTTTTCCTGTAGCGGATGGTACACTTACCATTTTTTTCATGGCATCCATGGAAAAAAATACACAATGTTTATAACTGTATAACTTTGTGCTTTTTTAAAGGATATCTAGCAGGGCAGCGCAGTGATGGTTATAGCAGACCAAAAATGATACCTCTCTTTCTGAAATTATGTGTTTGGTGAATCTGCAGAGATTAGAAGGAAGCAGAGATTACTGTAAAACATAAATATAGAAACCAATCACTGCACTGATTTATTTGATTAGCCTACAAAATCACAAAAGCATCATCACCTGTTACAGATATTTTATTTTCAGAAATACTATGTCACTTCTGAACTTTCTGTTTTATCAGCCTTTTTTAAAAACGTGTTGCCTGGTGAACATTTTCACTTACTGTAACTGAACAAGCTGTGATTTCAGATAAGAAATGTAATCTATTCCACAAGCCCAATTTAGAAAAAAAGTTTGGACGGGGTGTAAAATGTCAATTAAAACAGAATGCAATGGTTTGCAAATCTCATAAACCCGTTTTTAATTCACAGTGAAATATAGTAAACATGTGAAATGATGAAACTAAAAAGATTTATTGTTTTTTGAAAAAAAAAAATCATGGCAGCAACACATTTTAAACACATTTGGATGGGCAATAAAAAGCTGTAAAAGTAAGAAACTGCTGGAGGAGCATTTGCCACTAATTAGGTTAATTGGCTAATTAGTAAGAGGACTGGTTATAAAAGCGAACATTTTACAGAAGCTGAATCTGTCAGAAGTGAAGAAGGGCAGAGGTTCACCAGTCTGTGAAAAACTGCATCTAAAAATAGTGGAACAATTTCAGAATAATGTTTTTTAGTAGACAATTGGGAAAACTGATCGTCCCAAAGATCTGGAGAAATCTCTGTGCACAAATGACAAGTGGGTGGCCGTGATGTTTGGGCCCCCAGGCAGTGCTGCATTAAAACCAGGTTCTGGTTCTGTTCTGCTTAGGAACACTTCCACAGATCGTTGTCTGAAAACACAGTTCACCGTGCCGTCCACAAACGCTGCTTAAAGCTCTATAATGTAAAAAAAGAAGCTACACGTGAACACCATCCAGATACGCTGCTGTCTTCTGTGACTCTAAGCTCATTTAACTCTCTTGAAGCCCTCAAAGAGAGAGAGACAGAGAGAGAGAGAGAGAGAGAGAGAGAGAGAGAGAGAGAGAGAGAGAGAAGCCCTTGTAAGGCCACAGGAGGGTTAAAATGGACCAGAAAACTATTCTGTAATCAGACAAAACAAAATTTGAAATTCTTTTTGGAACCACAGACACCATGTTCTCCATACTAAAGAGGAGAGGGAAAACCAAGCATATTATCAGTTACTTAGTTCAAAAACCTACCTCTCTGATGGTATAGGAGTGCATTTCTACCTATGGCACAGGTGTCAAACTCCATTCCGCGGGGGCCAAACTCCTGCATGTTTTAGATGTGTTCTTGCTTTAAAACACCTGGTTAATATGGACGACTTGTTGCCGTGCTCCTGGAGAACTTGATGATTTGGTGAGGAGGTAATTAAACCATTTGAATCAGGTGTGTTGGAACAGGAAAACCTAAAACTTCCAGGACAGCGGCCCACGAGGCCTGGAGTTTGACACCCCTGGGCAGCTTATACATCTGTAAAGGCTCCATCGATGCAGAAAGTATTTACCAGTTTTAAAATAATAAATGAGCCCATCTAGCAAAAAAAAAATACAATAAAGGAGATCCAGGACTGTTGAACGGCTAGAATCCTACCTTAAACCGGAATGGGACAACATTCCCTCCAAAACCTCCAGCAGCTGCTCTCCTCGGATCCTAGATGTTTACAGACTGATGCTTCACTGTGGTAAATATGACTCTGTCCAGAGGTTTTTGAGATGTGTTGCTGCCATAAAATTCAACATTATCTTTTTTTCCCCCTAATAAGTTGTACAATTTCTTAGTTTAAACTTTTGATATGTTTACTCGTCCGATTGTGGATAAAATATGGGTTAATGAGATTAGCAAATCAATGCAGTTTGTTTTTATTTACATTTTATACAATGTCCCAGCTTTTTTCAGAATTGGGGTTGTATTAAAATTTAAGCAATACTTGTTTGCACCTGAATGTTTATAGACTGATCTTTGTTTATCCACTGAACCTGCCGCTACACAGTACTGTACTGTACAATAATCATAAGTTCATTTCTATAAATGTTTATAATTATATTTACTTTTTTTTACCTGTTTATTACAACAGTACAACATCAAATATATTCTACACATAAAATATGTTTTTAAAGTGTTATAAATGACTTTTAGATGTAGTATTTCCCTTAATTTCTGCTGTGGTGTGTACTGTAGTCTCTGGTACACTGGTGTACTAGTAATGACAACTACACAAGAATTATTATACTGTGGCAAAGAAGACATTTAATACTTAATTAATTCATTCCGTCACAAGATAAGTCAAAAATTTGTCTCAAAGGTGGACGTTAGTCATACAGTTTCATAAAATGTTACAAACAAAGAGAGAAAAAAGAAAATAATTTATAATCTTTTGGTTTTCACTTATTACATACAGGAAGAAAACTGCAAAGTAAATTTTTCTCTGATTGCCCAAAATGTATTTGGGAGTGGATTTGACATCTGGCGCTTGCCAAGATCATGGTGTTCTTTTTCCATTTACATTTCGAAGAATGCGAGGTGTCCTTGAACATCGTTGCTGGACTACTACTCCCTTACAGTAAATGAGTCTGAAGTGGCGTGCCACGGAATATGTAAAACGCTGCACATTTTTCATGCTGACTGTCTGTTACTTTGCAAACATCTGCTGTATCTTTATATAAACAGATCAACAAATAAACAGAGTGAATCATTAAACCTGACCACTACATTTCTTTGTACTGACAGATAATTTAGTTACTCACTGATCATATAGCGAGACATTAAGGCCTTAGAGTTGTAGGGATTTAATTGTTTTCTTGAAAATAACTGAGGCTTATTTCAATTTAAATATAATCTTTTGTACTTATCAGCTGGATAACTCAAACATCTTACCAACCTTAAGAGCAATCTGGTGAAAAGATATGGAGGAAAACTGGGATTATGAGGCAAGATTTAAAATTGACTTATCTCTATGGTGATGGACTGAAATGAAAGAGTTTTGTTTTTTTATGAATGTCACTGGCTTGAATAAAATCTTTCAAATATATCTTAATAATATATGTCATTGTTTAAACTAAATCAGATTTAAAATATATAAAATACGCTCTGTTTTAAAAATAAAACATTTAGGACAATCTATAGTCTTGGTGGGAATGTGTTCTTGGTTGTTTTTTATTTACATCGTATCATAGTCAAGATTTTGTTTTTTTTTTTCAGTTTCTATGTTGTAAAAAATTATTTTTCCAATATACAGATACAGATAAGTTTGTTTGTACACTTTTGTTAAAGATTTGAAATAACTCAAAACTGATAAAATATGAAAAAAATACTGAGTCAGCTAAGCAAAATCAGTTGTTGCTTTTGAGTTGTGGTTTAACAGAATTTTAAAAATAAAACTAATGAAACCGACCTTGACAAAAAGTAACATGTTAGCTGAGGTAACTAACTCCAGTAATCAGCACCACAGGTGTCTTCAATCTTGAAATCAGTCAGTCTGTTTATTTAAAGGGTGAAAAGTAGTCACAGTGCTGTTTGGTATCATGGTGTGTGCCACACTGAACATGGAGCACAGAAAGCTAAGGACAGAGTTGTTTCAGGAGCTTAGATGGAAAATTATTGACAAGCTTGTTAAAGGTAAAGGCTTTAAGACCATCTCCAAACAGCTGGATGTTCCTGTGACTACAGCTGCACAGATTATTCAGAAGTTTAAGGTCTACAGGACTGCAGACAACCTCCCTGGACATGGCCGCAAGACGAGAAGTGATGACAAATTGGGGCTGCTTTGCTGCATCTGTCATAGGGTGTCTTGAATCTGTGCAGTTTACAATGAAATCTCAAGACTAGCAAGGCATCCTGGAGTAAAATGTGCTGCCCGGTGTCAGAAAGCTTGGTCTCAAATGCAGGTCATGGGTCCTCTAACAGGATAATGACCAAAAACGCAGCTAAAACACCGAAGAATGGCTAAGAACCAAACTTTGAACTATCCTGACACGGCTTCTTTTTGAGCCCTGATCCTGTTGAACATCTGTGGAAGGAGCTGAAACCTGCAGTCTGGAGAAGGAACCCTTCAAACCTGAGACAGCTGGAGCAGTTTACCCTTGAGAAGTGGGTCAAAAATACCTGTGGACAGGTGCAGAAGTCCTAAAGAGAGTGTCATAAAGTGCTTGATTGTAGTGATTGCCTCAAAAGGTGCAACAAAGCATTAAGCTAAGTGTATCATCTTTATTTGTCAAGGCCATTTTCATTAGTTTGTTTTAAAAGGAAGAAGCAATGTTTGATTTTCTTTAGTTGATTTCAGCTATTTTTTCCCAGTTATTACTTCGGCAGTTTCAAGTTGTTTCAGTAACCACTGTGGGGTTTTCTTTTTTTAAGGACAGGGTACAAAAGGTTTTTCTGATATCTAACCAGAATTTCCTTTCAGATTAGGAGTCTTTCTGCTGATACTATAAATAAATTCCATTATCTCAAGTAAATTACAGTTTTTCATATCTGCTTCACTAAGAATGTAAAATTTCTTTAATTTTCATTTGTAATTTATTGTCTATTTTTGCAACTGCAGTACAAAAATATCAGTATCTCTGATGTTTTTACTGTTTCTGCTACTAATATGTGAACAAGTTGCACAGTGGCAAATGTTTGATACACAAGAGGAATACAGAGGAGCTTTTTATATTGATGCCTCTGAAACTTTAATATTTGCAATATGTCTCTCCTAAATGTTAAAGGAAAAAAAAAGTTTGTTTTGCTTCACCCCAAGAAGCAGAGGCATTTAGCAAAGTTAGACGTCTCACTACATTAGTGAAGAATCCAGTATCCTGCAGGGAAAAATCCAGTCACAGGAGCTTTGGTGTTGATGCTCGAGTCTTTACTTTGTGTGGAATAACAGGGGTTTCACCATCCCTGCCAACACCTTAGGAAGCTGGGAGGCAATGACCTCTGACATCATCTCTGGAAACTCCACCTTCAGGGCATCCGCCTGGATGAAGGTGCTCAGACAGAACAGGTTGACCTTTTTCACTATCTGTTAGGGGAGAAAAAAATACATTTTTTATCAACGCTGGTGCTCAAGAAGACACAAACGAAGACTAATTTGCTCGTCTCTGTGAGCCTACATCGTGCATGGCGTCCATCAGTTTGGTAAGGTGGTAGAATCGCTGGGAGCTGGCCACCACGCTCTTCTCCTTCATGTGGATAGCTCTGGAAAGCTCCCGTATGTAGTTTTGTCTCATTTCCTCAAACGCAGCCTGACTTTTGAGGCCTTCAAGAGGCACTGAGAGCAGACAGGAAGCATACAAACTAAAAACATCTCCAAACATCATGTAACATTCAGATGTAGGCAAATAGTAATAACACTTTGACACTTATGTAACTCTTTCTGTCAACAACTACTTACTTAAAAGAAACATGCTGCTATTTAAGTGTTTTTTTTTTTTTTTTTTAAAACATGTTTTTCAACTAATGTAGAAAAAGAACTTGATAGGAGTTGCTACATAAATCTTTTCAAGGTCTAATCTTGTTCAGCACTCTTTTCCATTCAGCCCTGCAGGCGATGGTCATCAAAGCTTCACCTTTCTGTTTGCAACACTGTATCATGACTGCGGTTGATTAAGAAGTAATAATGTCGAAACGAACAAGTGGGTGACCTTTACCTGTGTTGAGTAGTATTATGGCTTTCATACAAAGAAATTCCTCACGGGTCACTTGCAGATTTGCAAACTCCTGTGGAATAAACTGTATCGCCAGACAGAGGTCATATATTGGAGATCTTCTCATTTGTTCCCTGAGGGATAAAATATGAAAAACTTGTGTTTATGGACACAAAATAATTCTATTTTATTTCTTTTTCTAGATGTGGTAATTCACAATTGAAATAATCTTTTGTCATGAATCAAAAGCATATGCTAATTGCCTGTAAAATGAAACTAGCATTCCTTGAATTTAAGGCTCCCCACATTACATGCTAAAGTTTAAAACAACGTGTAAGTGCTCAGAGTATGTGACGAGAACGACTCTCAAATACTACCACACCAAATTTATCTCAACATCTGTAAAACTGACTGAGTTCTGGCCAATTTTGATTAGCTGTAGTTTCATTCAAATCTGTCCAGTGGTGTACGATATATTGTACTAACAGATGAAAACTGGGAATTACATGATCTGATGATGGATGTTAATAATGCTTACTTACTGACTAAGAATCAGATCGGGTGCGAAGTATAAATATTCACTAGTGACATTCTGAAATGAGCGCCAACCAAGAGAGAACACCATCAGGTTCATCCAGGAGTACTGGATCAGGGTCATCTGATCGTTGATGTGAAGATTACGAAACCCTTAAAAAGGAAGCAAAATGCCATGTTAGAGAATATTTTTAAAACGTTTATTTTTGCCGGCTTCTTTCTTTCAGCTTTCTTCTTTCATGGTCAGCGCAACCTTTGTTGTAACACTTTGTGGCACATTGGTTTTCCCGTACTTGTTCTTGTAATTTTCCTGCCACACTTTGAGATTAGAGTTTTGAAAATCTTTCCTGTGACTAATAGAAATTACAGTGCCTATAAAAAGTATTCACCCCCTCGGATGTTTTGTGCTTTTTATTGCTGTCATAAATCAGTGACGGTCAACATAAATTGGCCTTCGTTACAAAACTAATTAAAAAAATAAATAAATAAAAACTTCTTCAATGTCAAAGTGAAATCAGATTTCTACAGAGTAATGCCAGTTAAATAAAAATATAAACAGAAAATAAATTAGAACAGTCATTTTCTGCAATCATTTATTTTACATTATATATTGTTATTCCATCTGTATTACTTACATTAAAAAAAGTTTTTCTTGTTTTTTTGGGGATGGTGTAAAGAAGGCCAATTGACTTTGACCATGATTGATTTATGACAGCAATAAAAGCACAAAACATACTTTTTATAAGCACTGTATTTATGTACTTAAAGTTGAGACTGTCGGTGAGGCCTCCTGCTGGATCCCCACAGCAACAAACGTGGCAACCCTGAGATGCAGGGAGTCGTTACCTGGCAGGGACTTGGACCACTTTACAATCCACAGCAGCTGTTTCTCACACAGCCTGTTGAGACTGTTCAGCAGAAGATGGGGAACTTCGGGCTGGGAGGCGTCGTAGCCAGAGTACACAATCTCCGGCTCGATGTTTTCCAGAATGTTAATTATTTGCTGGGAGAGCTGCATCTCGTGGATGCCTGGTACACAAGCCATGGAGGTCAAGGCCTGACTGTCGCTGGACATGGCCAAATGGGACTGGAACATCAGGGACGGAGCCAGCCCAAAGGCTTTCAAGGCTCCAAAGCGCTTCAGCTTTCTGCCTGTGAAAGAAAAATAAAGCCGTTTTAGATCAGATGAAGAGGTGCTTAATTTCACTGACATTTAGGAGTCTTCTGATTGGAAACAGATCTTGTTTTATTGTTTTTCTCTAAGCTCTTTGAATACTTTCTGGGATGCCAAGAATGATTTAATTTTGTTGCTTGGTTCTAATCAACAAATCAAAGACATAGATGGAGTACTGTAGCTTTGTTCCTAAAGAAATCCAAAAGAAATAGTACCTCCTAGCATCATTCCTGCTTGATAGCACTTTCTGAGGCGACATGCGGGGCAATTTTTCCTTCGAATTTTGTCCACAATGCAGTCATTTCGCCCGGCGCAGAGATAGCTGTGATGGCCTGTTGAGGGAATGGATACAGACAATGCACACAATTTTTAACAGCGCTTGATTTTTCAAATATGCTGGGAATCGGAGGGGAAAATGACAGGCAGAAAAGTGTAGAGGGGCTCTCGACTATTAGCATGGCTACTTCACTCCGCGCTAAGGCAGCATTCTAAAAGACCTAAGGAGGAAAATTAGATAGAGGCAAGGCTGTGAGGACAGAGTGACATGGCCGTGGTGAGACATAGTGGCTCTTGCTATATCTCACACTGGAAGATAACAACAATAACAACAAAAAAAAAGCCCAAAATGAGGAACATGGTGTACACGGTTCAATGTGATACTGTTACTAATAACCTTTAACAACTACCAAAGAAGGTCAAGAAGCGTTTTGTGTAAACCCTTCTGTGTTAATATTCTACAATGAAGTCATTTGTTTAGAACAACGCCGACAGATTAACAAAAAAATAAAACAGGAAAATAAACATTTATCTTGCTTCTTGGAAAATGTTTATAGAGAAACTAAGTGGTAAAAACTGGTAACAGAAAAATCCACACTGGACAGGTGAGTGTCAGGGAAAGAGAAAAGGTAAAAGAGGGGACTCTAATGATGGGGCGTGGGGTCTTTTTTATTTTTCATTATATTTTCCACTAAATTAGACTTTTGAACATTTATAAATCTGAAGTTTATGTCAGAATCTGAACTTCCAAGTCAGCTGCTTGGGAAGACTCAGCTTTTAGTCAATCTGCTTTTCCATCTAGGATTTTTAAAGGAACAGTCTAGTCATTTTTGAAGTAATGTTCTGTCACAAAAGTAACAATAGTAAGTACCTTAACAGCCATGGCATAGGTCACAGAGTATCGAGACAAGGACAGAAGTCTTCATCTAAACTAGGCCAATAGCTGTCCAAGTGAGGAGCATTTTTTTGTTTGTATTTAGGTTTTTGAAAACAACTCCTCCTCAGAAATGATATGCTCTTTGTGAAAGGACACTGTATCAGCTAATAATGAACCGCTACACTTCTGCATGATTTGTTTGTTTAGTTTGTTGGTGTATTTTCAGTCTAACTCTGTGCAAACACGAACACTGTTTGGTTGCTGTATCAGAATAAGTTAAGTAAACTTTTGGCTGACTAGATAAACTAATCAGGAGGACTGATACATTCGGCGTCCAGCGTTCTTTCACACCGGGATGACATTTATGAGAAAAAAATTGTTTTATAAGCCTGAAAAACAATATAAAAACAGGCGAGTTATTAGCCTAGCCTGGTTGGAGATTTCTGCCCGTTTCTTCATACTCTGTGCTCTGATTTACATCACGGCTGATCAGGATAATCATTTAACAGAGCATCAATTCAGAAATGACCAGACTATCCATTTAAGGAATGAACACATCCTGATGTTTTAAAAATGTCAATATTTCCAGATTTTTCCTCATAATGCCAAAAACTGCTGTAATTTTTTCACAAATTATTGTTATTGAAAATTATGTGTGGTGTAATTGGAGTAGTAAGTAATTAGAGAGTTAAAGATTAGTGTTATTTTAACTTTGCATTCATGTTTAATGGTCTGTTTTGCACCTGATTTGAATGGGGGAGGGGGTTCTTCTCAGTTTACTGATATAAATTAGGCACATCACGTCTTTTTAAGCTTTACTGTTCTTTAAATAAACTAAACTTGAAACATGAAAGTTTAAGTGGGCTCATAATGCCTTCCCTTAGGAAAAGGCATGAAATAGTTTTATTCACTAATATGCCGCATTAATAGTCACCTAAACAAAGTTGCCAAAAAAAATTGAAAGTTGAAATAAAAAGAAATTAAAGTGGAGTAAAAAAAAACTGGTAACAAGATTATTTGAAAAATAAAAAGATATGGAAAAATAAACAAGGTTGAGAATAACAACTGTAAATCTTATCAACTGTTTTTAAGATCTAGGCCAGTTCACCAGGAATAACTTGGAACATATGGGCTTAAATTAGTATGATATGGCATTTTATATATAGAGAGAGAGATTTTAACGTTGACAAGACAAACTGAAAATGTGAAAATATAGCCAGTTTCTCACAGAACAGTTCAGTGTGAAACTGGAAGATCTCTCATCTGTTACTGACACCAAATATGTATGATATCTTTGGTATCAACCAAGTCCTCAGACACGATACTGGTTTCACTTGCCAAACAACTTTGTCCAGAACAGCCTTCGAAAGATAGCTGTGCTACCAAACATTCAGATATAGAATAAAAGTAGGGCATGTAAAACTAGAACAAATGAAAAAGCAGCTCTGCAATTTTCGGATTATGTTGAACAAAGACTTCAGAGCTCGAAATGACACCTTGGGTTTGATTAGTTCTCTGTTTCTCTCTCTCTCTTTGATATAGTTAAACTGTTTTAGAATACCAATAAGCTGCAAGTTATTGTTTGACCTACTGGATTTAATTTAAAATATTATCATAACTCTGTTCAGTCTGGTCTTTTAAAACCAAAACCTTAACTTAAATAAGTTTAGACAATCAGTCTTACAGAAAGAGAACGTTTTTTCTCATTAGTGATCAGTATATTAGAGCTACATTATCATATTGTTAATTTAACACGATTTAACACAGAAAAATAATGTTTCTTTGGGTTTTTACCCAAAGAAAAAATGCTTAGCGATTTTCAAAGGTTGTAGTACATGAGGAAAAATGGTTTATTGGGCGTTGTCAACTACATCTTCATACTTCATCTACAACACGGAGACCAAACAATCTGATATTTTTAGGTGTTTAAGAAGAGCTGATCACACCCTTGCTGCTGCTGCTCCTGCTTTATGGGAAAATGTACCTCCTCGTGTAAGAACGGCTCAGAGTTTTGAAAACGTTAAGGTGCCAAGGCCTACCAATGCCCACTGGCACTCCACTTCAGTGGAGATTGGCAGCTTTATGTAGTCCCTGTTTTTGTGTGGGTGTGGGTGTTTTATGGAATGTTCGAACAGCTTGTTAAGTTCTCCCTCCTTATAATTACTAATGTCACCTTTTGTGTTTCGAGTTTAGTTTCATGTTGTTGGTTTTTTTTTTTAGAAAACCTTTACTGAACGGCGCTTTGCTATAAGAAGAAAACTTGGCATTGGCGTTTAAACATGTACTGTCAAATGGACATGACAGAACTGAGAATTGTTTTAATGAAATATAAAGTATTATGTAATATGCATAGGTTGAGATTTCAAGAAGAGATTCGTTGTTGGGAGTTGCCATAAAATCGTAAAACAGATGCCTATTTGATCATGTGGTATTAACGTTTAATTAGCGATGACTAGCTGAACCAGTTTCCAGTAAGCTGCCAAAATGCTTCCTGGATCAGGAGTGTGAGCCTTAACTCTGCAGCACTTAAACTGTCTGCAGTTTATTTATTTATTTTTTATTACCCGTGGTTTTATCACTTCTGGAATAACCCCAAAGCAAACACAAGGGCTGGGTCAACATTTAAGAGGCAATGGGAACAAAAGCATAAAAAGTAAAAGCCCTAGCATTCCTTGAAGGAATAGATATTACCCACCACCTTTCATGTGAGTCTTTTAGACTAAGACCTTCTTGTGTTAAAAAAAATGACAACGCATTTTGGTCAGAATTTGAAAAATACATCACGTAGAATCTCAGGCCATATTGCAATAAAGATTCATATTATCTGAGAGTTCTTGGAGAACGTGTTGTTTTAAAGTATGTGTTGGGGATAATGCTCAGCTACTACCACCCCACATTTTAACTCAATAACTACTTGAGTTGTAGCCATTTTTGATGTTTTCTAAGGTCAGCTGGATGTGTAGTGGCCATCTTGAATTGGGTTGTAGATGTATAGCCAGTGACTACTTTCTGAAGGTTTCTTTCTGAGATATTTTTTTTTTATTCCGATGGTTAATGAGAAAGTTTTTAACTCAGATCTTGCATGTTCAGTCAGAGCTCAGGGCTTCCTCGGGGGCCGCTCTCCTGCATGTTTCAGACGTGTTCTTGCTTTAAAACACCTGGTTTAAATGGACGACTTGTGGACGTGCTTCTGGAGAACCTCATGATTTGGTGAGGAGGTAATTAAACCATTTGAATCAGGTGTGTCGCAAAAAAATCTAAAACTTCCAGGACAGCGGCCCTTGAGGGCTTTAGTTTGACAACCCTGTCTTAGAGTATAATCTGGGGATTAGTCTCAACTACTACCACACCAAACTTTAGCTCAATATCAGTGAAACTGACTGAGTATTACCCATTTTTGTGTTTGTCAAAATTGCTTTGCTGTGGTGCCTATCTTAAACCGGGACGACTTCAAACGTTAATCAGTTGTAGATGTCAACCCCGTGATTACTTTCTGAAAGTTTCATTAAAATCCTTTTAGGGGTTTGTGGGATAGTTTGCTGACAGACAGACAAATGAACAAGAACACATAGATACAAGAATAAAGAAAATACATTATGACCCTGCCTTCGCCTTCAGTGCTGGGCGATGATGAAAAGTCCTACATGTGCTTGAGCAGATCTGGAAATCATGACTTTCTTTGCTCACCTTCTACTGCTCTTTTGAAAAAGACTTTGCAGCTTCCGCAGGTCAGGACTCCATAATGGCAGCCAGACGCCTCATCACCACAGATGACACACAGTCTCTGAGGCTGCATCCTGAAAGAGAAAAATAATACACCTTGGTCATGAGTGCAGCTGAAACAAGTAAATAATAATTCCTGTTTTTAGAATAACTTCTGCTTTCTTCGATTTGCCCCTTTAATGGTTAATTGATCACTCCTGAAATCAAGACTATAACTCTGTCACTGAACATATTCCGGAGCTAATAATTTAAATCTTTCTTTTTTTACCCTGGGAATGCAGAGAAAGGTGACGGGTTCCTCTGAGACGGGTTCTGGTTCTGGATCCCGTCGTAGCTGCTGGCTGGGAACGCGTCCTCGGTGACGCCCGCCGACCAGAACTGCGGCTCGGCCGGGGAGGTGTGCATCTGCCAGCGGGCCAGCGCGTGCTGCGTCCCGCCGTCGAAGCTGATGCCAGCCTTGGCAGACAGAGCGCACCTGGAGTCGGCCCTCACCGGGCTCACGAGCTGCTCGGGCGGGTTCAGGTCGATGAGGAAGTTGGGGGAGCCCTGCGCCTCCAGCCCCGCGCGCGGCGCGCTGAAGCCGCCGGACTCCCCCTCTCCGAGCGCCAGGTGCGGCTTGGTGTCCGCGTCGCAGCAGGTGTCCAGGGCGGGCTCGAACCTCGGACAGGGGGCGTCCATGATCACAGAGGGCTCCTTTTCGTCTTTGATGAATTTACAAGAAGCCCCGGAGGTGGAGGACAGGCTCAGGCTGGCGCTGGGTACGCTGTCGGACATGGCCGCGCTCGTCCGCTGAACTTTGACAAAATCTTCCCACTGAACATGGTCGTTCTTTACATATTCACTGTTTCGGTCGTAGAAGTGTTTGGCAGCAAGTGAAGCGTCGAGAATGTTACAGTCTTTGAAAACTGCGCAGTCGCCGCTTGGATTCAGACCGTGGATCAGCGCGCCGGCGTTTCCAAAATTACGCGAAGAGGGCAGGCAGCTCAGAGACCGGGACTCGACAGCTGGTTTGGAAGCGGACCTGCTATAACCAGCATCCATCAGCTCACTTACTCTTGAATCTGTTGAATCGGCAATCGAGGTGGTGCTGATGGCGCTCATCTTCCCATTTATTTTGTTTTCCATGTTTTTTCTTTCCTCCTGAAGCTCGACGCGCACGTCCTGCTCGCGCCAGGGGCTGGAAGGTGTGTGATAAGTTACAGCTCAGAGACCTTCCTGTAATCCTCCTCCCTGTCAAAAAGCTCCGACTCTCTGTCTCTTACATGGAACACGGGCTGGACCACACGAAATGTGTTGGAGCTGGTTTAAAAAAAAAGGAACAAACTTTTAGTTTTTTATGTCAATCAGAGCGCAGACATTCCAAACTATAAACCGGGTAAATTTACACAAACTAGAAGTCCATCCGGTGTTTGTCCGTGTCATGTTGTCAAAGTCCAATGAAGCTCCTTCTTCCTTCGCAGAGGTCCAATATTCCTCTTTGTGGCTAAATATCCAATTGTCCAAAAGGGTGGAAAGGAAAAAGAAAAAAAAGTCTGAACTGAATCCCTGCAGATCTGCGTGTGGAGGACAGTAAGGCTGCCCTGACAGCAGACCCGAGGACTGAGTCTTCCAATCAGGACACTTTCAGCGTCAGGGACCATCAGTCTCCGCCCTGCTGTCCTCAAGTCCAACAAAAATCAGCCTATAGAAAGTATTGAAAAGGGGAAGTCCACTTTTTAAATGATCTTAAAAGCCATTCTCTGTAATCCCACTAAACTTTAAAAAATAAAAATAAACTTGCACATTCCTCTGAACATGCCCACACTAAAAACTGCTGGGTTAAAGTTGTTGGGTTGTGTTGACCAAATACTGGCTGGACTTAGTGTTGCCAGCTTTCAGAAACTGAAATAAGAAACTCTGGCTGGACGGGGTTCCGCAGAGGAAATGGGAACGCTTTGTCAAGATGTCAGATTTAGTTGAGACACCATTTCTACTAAGAGGGATGTCGTCAAGGAAAATGCAGTTACCAGACACATGTATCCAGGCAAATGTTAAAAGAGTTTAGAAAATGGCAAGAATCAGTGTCAGTGCTCCTTTTTGCTTTTAGCTAGTGTTTTGTCCCTTTTAGCTTGCTATTTGCTCATTTCAGCTTTTAGCCAGCTTTTTGCTACATTTTGCATTTATCTAGTCTCGTGTCACTTTTAGCTAGCATTTTGATTCTTTTATTTTTAGCTTATGTTTTGCTTTTTTTTTTAGCTTCTATCTGGTGTTCTGCTTCTTTTATCAAATTTCAGCAGTCATTCAGCACTCAGCATTCATCAATCAATCAATCAACTTTATTTATATAGCACATTTTAAGAACCACAGAGGTAGCCAAAGTGCTGTACAATAGATAGATAAAAACAGTAAAAAGGAAATAGATAAAACAAATAAACAGATAAAAAAAGTTTCTATAGTTTGAGCTTGAAAGATGCAGTCACTTAAAAAAAACATTGTCCAATTTATTAGCCAAAAAGCAGCTTAAATAACATACTTCTTACTATCAAAGGAACACATCTTTTTAGTTTCGAACATGGGGCAATTCCTGTTTTTAAAGGATAGTTGGCAAGTTGGAAATGATCCGTGTCATTCTTCAGAGTCTGTCGTCTGCTTTATGATGTAATGAGTAATGGTAAGACAGTAAAAGCAACTTTTAGGATGTTTAACCTGGTTGGCTTTGCTAACAGCACTGGTTTGTACAAAAGACAATGAGTTTGGTTTCTTAAAATAATATTAGTTGGTGCAGATGTACCAGAACTGCCTCAGGCTCCACCAGAGGTGCTACAGCTAGCTGCCGCCTCTGTTATTTGTGCTGCAAATAACCAGAGAATTCTGTACAAATGATAATAGAATGCATATCACCCACTGCACTGCCTGCCAAAGTTTAAACAAATATGTTGTGCAGTTTGTTAATGCTGCATGTTGGTGTTAAGGGTGAGGATGAACTACTACCTCACTACAATCTGGCTCAACATCTGTAAGACTGATAGAGTTATAGTCATTTATATGTTTGCTAAGGTTGTCCACATTGTGAAAAAAGGTCCTGATCATACAATGTTTTAAGAAAACTGTGCTGTGGTGCTGTGTAGTTTCCTCACTGGAATCACCTGATTTACTTTTCTGTTATCCTAGTTAGAAGACAGAACAGGTTTTACTATTCAAGTTAATCAGTCAAGTATGGATGTTGCTGATGCATGCAGTCATGATGCACATGCAGTCCTTGGCCCTATCTCCTGCGTCATGCTTTTTGACAACATCAGAAGGGATTCTCATGCTGTGGCCCACATAATTCTCAGATAACAATGACACATTCATATCTGGAGGATGTGTTCTTCAAATGCTGTAATGGCCTAGTTTTCTCACAGGACCTTTATCTGCAAATGTGGTTCACCGTGTCCAACAGCAGCCCTGAAATCTTTATGCAACTTCCGCTGCCTTTCTAAATCAGCTTGTTTCTGCATGGGATGGATATGGTTCCTAATCTTCCCATACAATGATTTAGATTAATTTTGTTTGGTTATTAATTGCAAACACTCACCTTCTGTAGTTTTTCTCCATCTTGTTTCTTCAAGGAGCTTGATGACTTAAAGCTGTAGCTTTTAGTCCACATTTCTGACTCTAACAGGAGTCTGCAAACTTTACAGCAGTTTTGCCATTGTTCATACTCAAGAAAAAGCCACAAATCTTACTTAACCTTTAAGATAAAACATTTTATCAAGTTTAAATACTTTATATACTGTTTCTATATACATATATACTACTGTTTCCTGTTTTTTGTTTTGTTTCAGGAGAGGGGTTCTATGACTTTTATTTTTTAAAGCTTTAATACCTTTTAAAATATCGAACTTTGTTTACAAACATTTTCCACATAGAAATACTGAGAGATCTCTTTAATTCCTTCAAAAACATTGTTCTCTTTGAAATTTGCTTCAACATCTTTGCTCTATTTTTGTCTTCTTGCTTCTAACTAGCCTTCTGACATTTTTGGCTTTTAGTTCGTTTTTGTTACTTTTAACTCTTAACTTCCCTTTTGCTATTTTAGCATTTAGCTATTTTTTGTTACTTTTGATTTTAGCAATCCTTTTGCTACTTTTAGCCTTTAGCTAACATTTTGCTACATTTGCCTTCTTTTATTTTTTAGCAAGTTGTTTTGGTCTTTTTAGTTAGTTTTATGCTTCTTTTAGCTTCAGCAACAGTTTCATATTTTTACCATTCATCACTCAGCAGTCACACTGCATGTTCACAGAAAATACAATTCCTCTACTTAATATGTGTTCATTTCTTTCTAAAAAAAAAGATGGCAGCCACCTGATCAACCTGACATGTCTGCTGCAGAAAACTGCAAAAGTCTGGATGGGAAAACTAGTAAAACTTCACAATTTTATCATCAGTTTAAATTAAAAAATGTCTCAGGTTCATGTCATTTTTACTCAAAGTTACAAGGAGCCACTTCAGAGGGGCTGAAGAACCACATGTGGCTCCGGAGCCACAAGTTGCAGACCCGTGGATTACAGGGAGGCGAGCTGCTGTCCGCACAAGAGGTCAGATTGTTCCCATTTCTGTTGCTTCACAGCAGGGATGACAGAGCACAGCAGCATCTGCTTTAAAATACATAATCCATCTGTAATCCTGGTTATCTGTAGATAAACAGCTTTAATTCTAATTGCATTCATTAAACATTACGCTCAGGTAGTCAACATTTTACCGAGGTAAAGTAATAAAAGTCAAACAAAAGTTGATGTCTTCTTTTTAACATTTATGACAAAGATCATTAATTTTAAGAGGGAAAAGAAAAGAAACATTATTACCAAACAGCTTTATTTTTATGACTAACTAAATTATAGCTTTACCACAGAAATGATCAAATAAATGTTCTTGTTCAACCGGAACAAGTAGCTGCTTTTGTCTTTTACATATAACATGAAAACAAGTTTCAACAAGCAGCTCCATCACTTGATAACACTCAGTACTGTAACACAGGCTGAGGGGAAAGAAAAACATTGTCTTAGCGCCTCCCTGTGGTTAGATACACTCACTGAAACTGAATAAAAACCCCAATGTAAGAAGTGTGTTCTGTAAATAAATTCTAGAATATATATAATTATGTAACAACAACATTTTGGGCATTTTTTTTATTTAAAAACACATTAAGTTTGTGACAAAGAATCCTTTGGCTCTGATTTAATCCCTTATTACTGAGAGAATTCAAGGAAGTCCAATAAATGCGTCTCAGTCTCTCTGCCTAACATACACGACCTCGTCCAACTGTCTAATGAGCTCTGCCAGTGGCTTCACGTCACGGTTCCCTCTTTCCAGCAGCTCATAACGAAGGCTGGAGATGTCCTGTTTGATCTCTTTCAGCTCACCTGTAGGACAGTCAGTAAAAAGTTTTTTTTTTACCTCCTTTTTCTGTTATCGTCATGATCCAGATATATGAAGAGGTGCAGGAAACTTACCTTCATTCATTTCATCCTTATCTTTGTCTGTCTGTGCTTTTAAAATGTATCTTTTAAGGAGGCAGTTCATCACTTTCTGCAAGAAAAGAAAAGATCATTTGAGTCGGACTTTGACAGTCCAACAGTTCAAATAAGGGTAAGTTAGTTAAGAAATCAAATACAACCTTTACCTTTATTTGGTCAGCATATTTGATTAAAAACATTACAAATAAGATTTTTTTTAGGTTTTATTTTTAAACATTTTTAAACAGTACAACAAATAAGTAGAACAAACAAATAAATAAAAAGGACAGTCATTGCTCAACATGTTCAAAAAGAAGCAGGATGAAGTATTATAATCTCACCCTTTCTCTACCACTTAGAAACTAATTATTGTCCCTTTACTTCCTGTTTTATCCTATAAGTTCTTACAACCACTGCATTTAACCTTTTGGGCATGTAACACTACTGTAGAACCAGGATTATGTATATTTGCAGTTATATACACATTACATACATACATGTACACATATACACATAGGGCTGTCACTACATACAGACACACACATATACTGTATGTAAACAGGGTAAAGGACATTGTGTCAAGGCTGTTTTTCCTTCATGTTTCTTGTAAAACCCATGAATTTGTACCACTTTATGAAGTGGCTCATGCTTAGACATTACCTCAGTTTATCAGTCTGTTCCACAGCTTCGCTCCTCATACAGAGACCCAAAATGTCTGAACTTTAACTCTCCCCCCTCCCCAAAGTATATTCCCCATTATGTATACATCATTGCCCAACCACTTGTGTGCAGCTTATATAGTGAATATGAGGTGCTAACATAATATTTGTGCATGTTTTACTTTTACCAATCTGTGTGCAAAACCTTCGTAAGGCGAGACAATTGGCACTCAGGTAAACAGCACAGATATTATGGAGCTAATCAGCACAGGGAGAGGAAACCTGCTTTACCTGATGACGAGTAGTAGGACGAGAAGAGTCCTTCCATTCGTTTTGTTTTCTTAACTAAAATTAGAAACACATAGAGAGAGAAAAGCTTTTATCATAGCTACACTTAAAACTGAAATGTACATATGACAGTGGGGGCAGATTAGAACTCTAATCTTTGCTAAAACACATGTATTTTATATCCAGCAATATATTTTTGGAAACCTCCTTGTGTGAAATATTTATTTAGCTGTCTTATATTGCTTACATTGTTAAGTTCCAACTCATCATTTGGGTTTTCTTTGCCTTCCCAGGAAGATCCATCCAAGAGAAGTTTCTTCACTCTCACCATAAAGGAAACAACAGATTTTGGACTGGGTACGACGTTAAAGGGCACAGGCAGTGTGCTTCCATGGTCAAAATAGGAGAACCACAGTTTGGCTCTGGCAAATTTCCACTCGACATCCGCATCATCCTGCAGAGTCAGGTAAGAAAGGTAGATGAGGGGCAAGGCATGGTGAAAAACATAAGCACATGGATAATGAGTGATAATAGATTTATATTCCTAGATAGCATATCGGAGAGAAAAATCATTTATAAATGCGGTGGTTAATTCATACCTCAATTTCCTGGAAGGAGCTGTTGAACATTGCAATCAGCATATTCAGCAGAACGATCACCATGATGATGTTGTACACCCCATAAAGAACATAACCTGTGTTCTCAATGAATTTATGATTGATGTTAATGACCACTGATTTCACTTCGGACAGGCCAAAGATGGCCCAGAATAAAGTTTTAAAACTTTCTTCAATTCTGGAGGAAAGGAAAAAAAGAAAAGATCTTTCAGTCTTGCAGTATAGAAGTTCAAAACATTATATTTTAATATAAAAGTGTAAAACATGAAGCAGTTTTCCTACACTCACGTTGTAAATGCAACATTGTGCTTGGCCCCAAGGTAGTGTGAGTACAGGTTGAACATTCCCACCATGAATGCAACAAAAACTGTCGTGAAAATCACCATGAATTTAAAAATGTCTTTCACCGTTCTCCCCAGGGAGATCTGCAGAGGCCCGAACTGCTCGTTGGCAGGCAGGATGTAGGCGATACGGGAAAAACTCAGGACGACAGCAATCGCATAGAGGCCTTCGGAAATGAGCTGTGGGTCTGAGGGCATCCAGTGAATTCTCGCTGGGAAAAAAAGAGAAATGCTTGGAGCGAGAGCAACTTTTATAGAGTTAACATTCATTCTTTGACTTTTGCTACATCAGCTGAACAGCTTGGGAGTTGATTTTAAAAACAATTAGCAAAACAATTAAATTAAAACCCTTTAACAAGTTTGTACAGGTGTAAATATAAATTTCCACATGTGAAGTTCATGTGTTTTTTGTTGCAATATAACATGGGAAACGTGCAAAACACAAATGCCTAAGTTTATTTTAGCACATCTTTTATGTGTAAAAACCTGTGATTTTCTGTAAGGGTTGAACTCTATACTGATGGGTGGCATTTAATTCCCTTTTTCTATATTTCAAATTTCTGCTTGTTTTATTTAACTAAAATTAACTAAATTTTAAAAATGGAAAAAACCTAAGTTAGATTAAACCTGTGTTTTTAAAATCATAATTTAAATGTTTGAGTCAGACTCCCTTCTAATAAATAGTTTTGATGAATTATTATGCATTAAGCATAATTCATAATCTTTGTTGAACTGAATTCTCTGGTCCACACTTACCCAGCTGGAAATACTGTATCTCACAGGGCAGGGTCATGTTGGACAGGTCACCGTAGTGCTTATCAATGTAACCCTGTGCAGAGTGTGAGTGCCAGAAAGCCATTAATCTGGCAATGAAAGAGGTCAAAAAAATGGACAAAATACTGAAATCTAGAAGGTTCCAGGGCTCTGAGATGTACTCTCGGATGTCTTGTGACCAAATAACTTTGCATTCCTCCCATATTTTACCTGTTGGAGAAAAAAAAACATTGTTCTGTTGAGATACACACAGTTTCTCTCTTTAGAAAACAATGTTTGATATATACTGTCAACTTCATAAACAAATACTTTAACTGATAGTGAAATCACACATGTGGTGATTTGGCTTTATTCTGGGTTTTGTTTATGTTTTATTTTTATTTAAGTTCTTTGGTTTGCGTTTTTGCTTTGTTTCTATTCTGTTATTTGGTTGTATTTGCTTTTTGTTTTGTCTCATGTTTATGTTTCATTTCATTCTCCCCCAGTCACTCACTTGCCTGTCAGCCACACCCATCTACACCTGTCCTGACTCTGTAATCATTCCACCTGTTCCCACTCACCTCGTTATCCTCAGTGTTCAAAACCGGTCACTCTTTCCATACCTCGCTGGTCTGTTGTTTGTTGTTTGTAGATGTTTGCGGTCTGTCCGTTTCTGTCCGTTTCTGTCCGTTTCTGTCCGTTTCTGTCCGTTTCTGTCCGTTTCTGTCCGTTTCTGTCCGTTTCTGTCCGGCCCGTTCCCGGTCCTGTGCCTGTTCATATTTCTGTTTCTCGCTTTAGTTCTTGCTTTAGTTTGTTTTTATTTGTTTGCTGCCACGTCAGCCTTTTGTTTTGTTTGTTCTTAGTTAATAAATTAGTTTCCTTTTAAAATTAATCTGTGCATTGGGTTCGTCTCCGTCATCTCCACCCAACATGACAACATATAATTTACTGTTACTTAATGTCAGCAAAACCCATTTCTGGAACTTAGTAAAAATGTTAAACTGCTTGTTTGGTTATTGGAAAATTTGTTCAGTTCTTATGATGCATGTGGTAAACATGCAGACTTATTGGTTTAAGATGACCCCAACCTGACATTTACAATTACTTCACCTGTGTGATGTAATTTTAAGTGACAACAATCATGACAAAAGGATGAGGAGGCGAAATAAAACAATATAATCAACAAAAAGTAAAGATCTAATGGGTTATGGGAAAGTATGTGTACACTCATGACCTATGACCCAAGAAATGATGAGAATCTCCATCCAGGTGAAGGGGGTGGTCTTCATCCGGAAGAGCTGGGAGGGGTAGTTGTGAGCAGTCATGTTGGGCAGCAGTGACGTTCCTGTGAAGCGGTCGGCTGCGTTCAGGACCAGCAGACAAAGGAAGATCATGAAGGAAGCCGTGTGAGCCACAAACTTCAGGAAGGGTCCACCCATAAGCCTGCCCAACTGTTGGGACAGAATGGCAAAGAAGACAAAGCATGATTTCTTTAGTTGGATGAAGCCCATTAAAGTGTATTAACTATGCCATGTTTCCAACTCAGCAATGATTGATTTTTGTTGATCACAGAAAGGTTTAGGTTTAATGTTAACCAAGTCCTATTCACAGAGTATCAAATGCTTCCACTAAGAAACGCTTTTGGTTAAAACAATGGACAACATTTTTTGTGACTCACCTTACTTGATGGTGCGAGCCAGTAAATAAAAGCCAGGACAGGCAGTCCGACAGCTACGCCCAGGACCAGGAGGGTTTTAAATGCCAACGTTTGCTGACGTAGTCCAGACAAGTTCTCGTACCAGATGGAGCGGAGCTGCTGTTGGCAGTTTGGATGTGCCACAAACTGCTCCGAGAGACAGAGAAGAATATTTGGTGTGTGTGTGTTTTTGAGAAGGAAATTCAGAGGGAGAGAAAAAGATGGACAACATTAAAGCAAGTGGTTGAAGTACCGTAAATTCCGGACTATAAGCCGCTACTTTTTTCCCAAACTTTCAACCCTGCGGCTTATTCAGTGATGCGGCCAATTTATGTAATTTTTCTAACAGCCGCCAGCGGCGCTCGAGTAGAAAAGGTAAGATTTAGATCAGTGGAATATATGCGTCGAGGAAGACTGCAACTTCTTGTCTTGTGCATAAATTAAATTAGCGTGAACTGGCCGCATGCGAATGGCAACTTTTTCGCAAGTCTGCCAGTGGATCCTGACAGCGTGGGGCAGCATCAAAAAATCCACCATCACCAACGGGTTCCGAAAAGCCGGTCTGCTGCGTGACGGAGAGGAGGGCACAGAATCAGGAGTGGATGAGAGTTCCAGCGACAGTGACAGCGAGAGTGAGGCTGCGGGAGTGTGTGACGACGTCTATATGACACAGTTTCTTTCCGACACTGAGGAAGACGACTTTGATGGCTTCAGTTCTAAGGAGGAAGATGAGGACGGCTTACCGTGATTTTTACAAGTACGGTATGTTCTTTTACCAGACCTGTTTACTGTGTTGCGAGCGTGTTGCTAGCGTGTTGCTACCATTAACTGCCCTGTCACAGGCACCGTTTGGGATGAAAGTTATATTATTATTACCGTATTAAAGCTTTGAAAACTCTCTCGGTGTACCGTCTTTCTTTGTAAATATGTGTAACCCATGTATAATATGTATTTGCAACTGTATATTTTTGTAATGTATTTATTTGTATTTATTTTAGACACTTATTCTGATATGTTTTGCACGGGTGAATGAAAAAGGAGGGGCCGAACAAACGCGGGGTGACGGGTTTAAGTGGGGACAGGTAAAGGTGAGGGACAGACAAAAAAAAGGTGAAGAGGGGGTAAAAAGCTGGTTAAAGAAAAACCCGCGGCGGTGTGTGAGAGAAGACAGAGGCTCGACCAGACCCTGTGGATTTTTTTTGCACGTTGGCACGGAGGAGTTTGACCTGAACTCTCTGCGAAAGATTATAGTTTCATTCGCGGGACTTGAAGTCGGGTTTGGGTTAATTTTGTGTTTGTGTTACATGTTTTAATGTGGGCACATGCGGCTTATATACAGGTGCGGCTTGTGTATGTACAAAATCGGTTTTCCTCTTAAAATGTGGTGGGTGCGGCTTATAATCAGGTGCGCTCTATAGTCCGGAAATTACGGTATAACTATCTAATTATCATGTGCTTACCTTTTTTACTTCGTATTTTATTGCACGTTTTAGCCTGATAAGGTTCGGTCTGCAAAAGGTGTCAGAGTCAGCACAGGATTCTGTGTCACCGTTTAAGATGGCCTCCACTTCCTCCGTGTTTCGACACAAATCCAGGAGTCCCACCACAAAGTCCTTACACTGCATGGACAGCTTCTGGTACTCGTTCTGTCACACCGAGAGAGAACAAAAACAGTACGACTCATAAAAAACTGCTCCAAGCAAGGATTTTATATATTTGTGTGTGTGTGTGTGTGTGTGTGTGAGAGAGAGAGAATGCTGAGCTAGCATTCACACTATTATTTTCTTGTTTATAGTTTCTTCAGTTTTTTTTTTTTTTTTTGGCTCCTAACTACTTTAGCATATTTTCAGCTATTTTAGCTAACATTCAGCTCGTTCAGGACATTTCAGCTATGGTTTTGTAACTTTTTTAAAACATTTCATTTAATTTACCTTTTTTTTCTGTATTTCAAAAAATGAATATGGAACTCTTGAGATCCTTGAAGTTGTTCAGTATACTTCTTCATTTTGACAATTTTAGCTTTTATTTTACTTTTTTTGTTACTTTATTGAAGACACATGTAGATCCACAGTGACAAGAAAAAGAAAAAAAGGACATTAAAAATCCATAATATCATAAATTTACAGCTATTGTTTTGATCATTTTAGTTTTTAGCTACTGTTTTGCAGGTTTTGTCTTTTAGATACTGTTTGCTCATTTTAGCCTTTATTCTGGCTCTTTTAACTTTCAGCCTTTTCAGTAAATTTCAGCAAGCAGTTTTCAACACTCAACATTCACACTGCGCTTTCGCAGAAAGAAATGTGTACATTCTAGTTCAAATACTGTACCTTAAACTCCTTTTCGGTGTTTGCCAAAACTGCGAGCTCATTGCTCAGTTCCAGAGCCGCCATCACAGGGTCTTGACTGGAAAGGCAAAGATACGCTGGACTGGCCAGACCTTTGTATGCACTGATTCGAGACTTTGAGTGACTGAAAGCGTCACGTCCCTGCTGCTCACAGCAAGTCCTGCACTGACAGAAGTAGTCGTGGGGTTGCTCAATACGGACCCCCTTTGTGAGAAGAATATGCACTATTTCGTACTCGTGGCACTGTGAAGCCAGGATGATGGGAGTGATGTCATGAGAGAAACACGTGCCGCCGTCATCATAGGAAAAAAACTCATCCTGTGTCTCCACCTGGCTGGGGCTAGTCAGCCTCTGACCATCTGCAAAGACCTCGTGGCCTAATATGGCCTCTACTATGCGAATAAAACCTTTGCTGATGGCGAACAGCAAAGCATCCCCTATTCTGGCAAGTTCTTTCTTCTGAAGAAGAAGCTTACAAACGTCTAAATGCTCCTTGGAAACTGCCAGCTGCAGTGCATTCAGGCCCATGTAGTTTACACAGTTGACGTTGAGGTGTGGAAGCTCCTCCAGCAGCCGCTTCACTTCAGGAATATTGCCATATTCCACAGCTTCCAGAAACTTCTCCTCAGTCAGAGACAGGCAGGCTGGAGACTGAGAGGGGAACAGGTAACCAGTTCCTTGAGCAGTCGGTCTCCAAGGTCTGGCACCGACACGTCCCGTCAGCATCATGGGTTTTTCTTCACTGCTCCTCCTGGATACAAAAAAATATGTTATTATGTGATGCAGGAAGTTGAAAGCTGCAATATGAGACCATTCATATATCAAAACATTCAGCTCAATCAGGAATAGGGTGCTAGGACTTTTGTGTTTTTGTAACTTTTATACTTTTCAAAACATTTAACTTTACTTAAAATAAACTTTCCTATAGAAATACATTAAGATCTCTTCAGTTTCTTCAAAAAGATTGTTAGTTTTAAAATCTGCTTTAGCATACTTGCAACTTTTGTCTTCTTACACTACTTTGAGCTTTTAGCTAGCCTTTTGCTACTTTAAGCTACTATTTTGCTGCTTTTAGCTATTGTTCTTCTTTTAACTTTTAGTTAGTTTTTCTAGATTTAGCTTCTGTTTTGCTAATTTTAGCTTTAGCATTTTATTTGCTACAGTTTATATAACATTAGCATCTGCTTTACTAATTTTAGCTTCTGTTTGGCTGATTTTAGCTTCTGTTCTGCTTGTTTTAAATAAAACAACCCAGTTTTAGCTTCTTCAGCAAATTTCTGCAAATCCATATTTCACTCAGCATTTTCATCCTTCTCTGTTTCCCAAAAAGCAGGTCTTGGAAATTATAATTTAAGACCTGAATGCACACTTGGGCTCAGCTGAATTTGCACTTCGGCTACACGTGTGATGCCACCCACAGATCCATCATCTGCTCTTTTTAACCACATGGCATGGCTCTGTGTATACATTCATCCTCTTGTCTCAGGACAAATACATGCAACTTTTCTGGAATACTAAAGAACAATCCTGCTGTCTGAGATCATATTAACAATCTTTTATCATGTAAGACTTTCAAAGCGTGATATTAAACACAGAAATGTACTAATGGCAGTGGCTATTTTAGGACTAATTGCATCTTGTGTTGCTGTCAAGCTCGTTAATCTATTTTTTGTTCAGTAATTACACTGAAATAATGTCGTTATCTCTAGAGCTAATTGCTTCAGCACAATTGATGCAGATGTCAAATGATCACAAGGCCCCTTCATTTAGTCATAATTAATGTTAACATGATTTTACACAACTGAGCAACTTGACATACGCAAGCAGAAAGTACAGCCATACATCTACACGGTCAAATTGTTCATCTGTGGGATTTAGTCTGTTAGGTGAGATCATTTAAATGCTGCCCTGCTGTTTATCCTGTGCAGGTGAGAAAATTCCTAAAATCTGAACTAAAATAAACTGACCTCAAACAAATGCTGTAAAAAGTTTTTTTTATTTTTACAGAAAAAAGATACATGCGTGGATTTCTGAGAATTCCTTAAAGTTGGTGATCTGTTGTGCTTTTCCATCATATTTGTCAGAAAATGATAGATCAGTGAACTGAAAATGTAAAGAAAATGTTTTTTTGATGTACAGCTAGCAGATCATACTTTAATAAGGATGTATAAAATTGGTTTCTGGAAATAACACATTCAAGTATTAACCTATTCAGCAAAATCCAACACAACCATGCACTCACCTCTGAAAGGATTGGGCCTCCAAATGACTTTACAATCATTCCAGCTTGAATCATTAGGAATTATAATTGTGTCCATCAATGGTCGTCTGGACCTTGTGTAAAATCCAACTTGTATTTGCTTGAGGACCACCTTGCAGACTGACTTTCACAGTGTGTCCCAGCGCATGTCTTCATGCTGCATATGTTTGCACACCCAGTGGGCGGTTTTAAGCAGATTTGAAGGTGTGTCCTGCAGAGTGGATTACGTTTTGTTGCCTCGATTTTTAATAACTGTGCACATAAAAATGATTAGGGTTAGGGTTAGGGTTAGGGTTGCAAGCAACTCCATACTCTAAAAACAGCAGAAAAATGAAAAAGCGGATTTTATCAAATCTCCTAAACCCTGTTGCAATCAGAAATGAAAAACAAACAGGCACTCACACAAACACACACACACACACCATATTAGACTACCAGCTTTCATGCCAGAGAAAGAAATTAATCAGTACAAAATAGTAAAATCACAATACCTACAGCTATTAAATATTTGGACTTATTTGTGTGAAAGCTTGAAGATAAAGGTCAGCAGTTAATACGATCAAGCTACCAATTTCGTTTATGCTATTTCATTTATCCTATAGGCTGTTTTATGAAATTAAATGTTAGATTATATTTATGTGAAGAGGGTTTAAAATGGATTGTTTTGATGTTGGGCCAATAAAAATAAACGCCTATTAATTAATCTTTAAATGTTAAAATATGCATTCAAAGACGTATTTTTAAGCTCTTTTAAATCTCAGTTAAAACTCATATGTATCTGTACTCTTGATTTTTTTAAATAATGTTTGTTTTTTATGCTCAGTTTTGCCAAACAACGATGGTGGATTTCTCGATAGTGCGTATTACGACAGTTAAAGATGAGCCTGAAGGCAGCATGCGCGAGCTTCCCTGGTTGCTAAGGAAGTGCGTCTTCGGTTGCCATCGCGGAGGGACTGTACACAAACGGAAACGCGTCGAAGAAATTATGTGTTTTTTTCTTGTTTTTCTAAACGAAGCGCAGAGACGCGGTCTTTTGGGGGGGGAAAGTTATGTGGATTCGAATATTTTCTTTACGAATTCATCTTAAAAACAGACGAGAGTTTTATTCCGCCGTGTGCAAAAAGACGGTTTTCCTCCGAGCTGGACCTGCATGTCATCAAAAGCCAAAAGCCTGGCAGGATGCACGGTTTTCAGAAACACTCCTCCTACCTCTCGTATCCTTCATGTATTTACTTATCAACTTGTTGGTCACATAACAATGCTGAACCTGCTGGTGTTATATGAGCAGCCTGTTTTATTCATGAATAAACTCTTTATTATTTACTGAAGTCAAAGTTTGATCCACATCCTGTGACGTTTTTTCTCCTCAGCAGCTCACTGACAGAAATTTCAGGCTGGAAGCTGATGGGAACCTCGAAAATGAGAGACAGTTTTTGGCTCGGGAGCAGAAGTTGTGCAAAGCCCGTGCTCGCAAATTTTCCCTGGATACCAACCGAAGGAGAAAGTCAGAATCCTTTCATTCATGCATTCATGCATTCATTCATTCATTCATTCGGCCAGGAAATGTCAGGAACCCAAACCTTTTCAGTGACTCAGATTACATTAATTAAGTCAACGTCTTGCATTTCCTTCACTGGCATATCCCTTCCTCTTATACCATCGACTCCATCTACAGTTTACAAGCTTTATATCTATAATATCTATCAATCTATTTGTTTTATGACACATTTGAAAAACAACCCTCTGACCAAAGTTTAAAATGTCAAAGCGTTGCTGAAGTACAATGAAAATTCTCATAAAACCAAAGAGTTTGAGATAAATGAAGAAAACTTCCTAGTAGAATGTACTTATACTGTTGCAGGTTTTACAGCTTGGGGGTTTTAAAGTTCCAACTTGAAACAGGTAATGAAAACATAAAGGCAGGTGGAAGTGGGAGTATCAGAAAAAGAGTCTGGTTTTATTCATTATCATAGATAGATAGATAGATAGATAGATTTCATGACATAGATATCTAAAGTCCCTAAAAACCATCTGTAACTAAACATATAGATTGTATATGAAATAAATTCGGAGCATTTGAACTGAATAGAACTGTGTTGAACTTTCAGCTACTTTTTGGCAGTGTTTTCCACACTAAATGCTCATTTATTATTTTGTGTTTATTTTGAATGTTTTTGGCTTCCTCGGCTAACCCTGCTGTGAGTAGTGGGTGTGATTTATTTATAACTATAATGAAAACATGTCTCAAAGAACAGAGCCGAGTGTCTTTCTCTAAAATATGACAAGAATAGATTTAATCGTGTGCCTCAGGTTCACGCTCTACTCTTTTTTTTTTATGGCTCAGGGCTTTGGATGAAAGATGGAAACTGTGGGACATTCAAGAGAAACGCCTGAGAGAGAACATCCTGCAGCAACGCAGACAGCAAGTACAGGAAGCAACCGAGCGCTTCCAAAGAGCCCATCTACCTCCTTCTCAGAGATACAGGCAATGTTAGTGCTTTAAGTGCACGGTTTGGAAACAAGTCCTGACACTGTGCACTTTATTTAGAAGAGTTCATTTATGTTGTTGTAGCTCTCAGAAGAAATGCTCCAAATATTGAAGATGCACTCAGTCAAATCCAAGGCAGCTTGAGTTCCCACGCCCGGCAGTCCTCTCTCGTGTCCAGCACCACAAACATTAGCAGGTAAAATATTAGCAGATTTAAAATCCGACCTCAGTGGAACAACTTCTTTTGCACGCTAAGGTCCAGACTCTGTGACTGCAAATTTAAATTTAAAAATGATGAACCACTGATTCAAATTTTGAACCCAGTCAATTAATACTGGCACTTTCATCTTGGAAAATCAGGAAAGGATAAAACAAAAGTTTACTGATGGAAAGCTTAGTCACTGTTTATATTCAGGCGGTCAGTTAACTTTATTTTTGACTGGACCTACCACTGACAAACTGAGTGAACCCCAGATGATAACAGGTTTCCAGCGTGGGAACTCGGAGGGTGAGTGTATCACTTCATCCACCGCTCCTCTGAACCTGATCCGCCTCTGCCTGTGGAGCAGGGTATAACTGGACCCATGACCTTTATCCACTTCTTCAGAGTCTAATATTAATGTCCCCTGCAAACTGAAGCTTTTCATTGATTAGTCTCACAGATAAGTGGCTTTCTTTAGGCTCCACAGCTGTTTTGTCCCAATACCTTGAGTTCTCTTAGCATTGTGCAAGTCACTATTCTTCTATTATTGATAATAAACAGTGTTATAATTCTACTCAAATCATTACTATTTAAGAGATTTTTACAACCAGATTTTGTCTTATTATGCATTACTGTCTTTCCAACTTTAATATTTTGTTTAGTGGTTTTTTTAGCCACTTTTGCAGTTTTAACAGCTGCCTTAGTTTTGTTTGCTTGAACAATAATTTGATCATATTCTAATATATTTTCCATGACCACAGGATGTGTCCACTAACGTGGTTGTTTAAGGAATTAAAAGCTACTTTCTGCATTATTTTTATCTTAAGTGTTTGCTTGAGTAATTCCAGGGGTTGACTTATTTTGGTTGGCTGTGTATTTTTATTTTCCTTTACTTCCTGGCTGGCTAAGTCGCATTTTATTTTTGTTTTCTTCCTTTCACTTGAAGAAGCAGCACTCCATCACCTACGCCTCCCACAGCTCCTAAATTCTCTCGCCGCCAAGCGCTCTCTGCGGTGGAGGCTTACACTAAACTGCTTCAGGAGCAATGCCGGATGGAAAAGCTTCAGGATCACAGTCTGCAGGTACTTGTTTGAAAAGGTAGATGTGGATATTCTCAAACAGATGTATCATTTTATCTCCTGAGGACAGAATCGCTGCTTTAAAAACTTTTCATTTCTTACGTCCTCCAGTTTGAAAAACCCTGCATAGCAGCTTAGCAGAGTTAAGTGCCTATTTCTTCTGCTAAAAAATGAGTTAAATAATTCCAGGTATCCGTCCTATTTTATACTTTAAAGTCAAGCTGTAATGGACCAATAAATCTAGAGTTTAGAAGTTTATAAAGTGGCCAAAACCTTTTAAGAACGTAAGCAAAGCAAAGTGGATGTTCAACTGTTCTTTTTTGAGTTTATTAAAGCTAAAATAAATTAAAACCCAACTTGATGTGGGGGCTCAAATAAAGTCTTAGCTAAAAGGTTAACAATACTGTATGTAATCTGAAATTTCAAAGCCAGACAAATGTTTAATCGCTAGACATGACGTCTGTTGTTTATGTTCAACTCAGTTTACACTTTTCTTTCTGCATTTGAGTAAGACACGCATTCTGATCATGTTTTTTAATTCTAAAAAAAATGAGTGTAGTTTGCAATACAACGCAATACATTTAAATACAACTTGGAAAATTGAACAATTTTGGGAAGAAATTTGCATACACAGTTCAATTCCCTATTTTACCTCTGAATTAATGAGTAGGCCTCTAGGGGGCAGCACTTTGACATGGACTCAGGATTCAAGGCTTGTATATTTTTGTATGACTCATTTCTTTTATGCAACAAATTCGAACTGAAAGACCCAAGAAAGTTAAATATGGCCTCCTGATCAAAATGCAGATTGAAGTCTTGAGTCTTTTCATCATTTGAGTGATTTTATAGTCTGTTTTTTAATTGAAAGCAATTTGTTTACATGTGAAGCACAGCTCTGTTTTTTTTTAATTGTAGCTAAATGACAGGCCTATTACCATTATGACTCACCCCTATATATATTTTTTTATTTTGAAATAGATTTATGAGTTTACATCTGTCTTCCATTCATAAAATAATGCAAGATTATAAATGGTTTATTTATTCTTTACTTACTAGTGCTCTTTTGCTTCCATTCGTCAGGACAGCCATGACTCAGATTGTTGTATTTCTGAAAGCCTTTCAAGTAAGGACAGCTTGGAGGACGAGGACTCAAACCAAAGCACATCAAATCTGCAGTGTTCCTGCTCATCCTTTTTTCTTGACTCTGAAAGGGCCCATTCAGAGCACAAAAAGCAAAGTGATTTGTGTCCAACATCGGCTTCTTTCTCAGCGATGATGCGTCTTGATGAAAATCTAACCCAACTTAGAAAACTGCATGAACCCCAGCAGGAAAAACAAGAGGACTCTGAATGGACTAATAATGGCATGGCTGTGTCTGAAGCTTCCTGGGGTTTCACTTCTGTTGAGAAAACACCTAAAATAGAGAACCACCCGACACCACATAACAATGACTTATCATCTCTTTGTAAACTTCCTAAAGAAGATCTAGATTACTCTGAAGTGAAGTTATTACAAAAAAATCACAATGACAACATCCTTTTGACAAATAGAGTTGTTCTTGGCAACCCAGATGAGTCTCCATATTCCAAACAAGAGGCTCTACTGAATCTCAAAGAACAGCGGATCCACGACAACAGTCAGTTACAATGTCCATCATCTACAAATATCCCTTTCCCTTCCAAAAAGGACAATGGCAAAGACTTATTGTTTGAGAATCCCCCCAAAAATAACACAGCAAATAATTTCTCAAACAACAGAATCCTTTTGCCCACAAAAAAAGAAAACTATATATCATCTCAAAAAAATCCCTGGGCTTCCATAAATAATTTCAACATTGTTTCAGACTCAGAATGTAAAAGTGAGAAGGCCATAAATGCAGTATCCCTGTCTAAGATTCAGTCAGAACCGCATAAGTGTCCTGAGGAGGAAAAACCAGGTTTGCCTGTTTCAGTGGCCACATCCCATTCAGTGTGCAAAGTCAAATTCATGAAAGGAATTCTTAAAAAACAGTCCAAATATATGCCAGGAGATGCTTCATGTATGCATGGCTCAGACCATTTGATTTTTGCAAAACATATAGCCTTAGCATTAAGAGATAGTGTTGAATTAACCAAAGCAAAAACAAAGGATCTGGAGGTCAACAACACTGTAAAAAAGAAGCTGCGTTGGTTTGACGAGGTTCATACAGGAAAGGACCACCAGCCGAGTCTCACTACAGAGTCAAGGTCTCCCAAGCCGGGACCCAACATGACCCCTGCAGCCTCCTCTGGCTATCACTTTACAAAAGAAGCATGGGCAGATGTTGGGGTTCAAGTCAACTTGCCCCAAGAACAAGCCGACGGGGTCAAGGTGGCGCATAGCAGCGCCAAGACCAGTGGCCCGAAAGCCCCTCAGAGAGCTCGCTCTGCCAGAACTGGAGGGGGTCCTGTTTCCTCACGGACAAGAAAGGGCACCGTTATACGACCTCAATCTGCCACCGAGGTGAATCAGATTGCCAAAGCCCAAGGGAAGCTGATGATGCCCCGCCCACCTCCTCGGACAGAGCCCGTGGAAGAAAAAACGCTGCACATCAACAAGACTCTATATGGCGTGAACCATGTGGGCATCAACTATAAACAGGCCCTGGTTATGGAGGAGGCCCTGCCCAAGAACAACTCAGTGAGAATTTTCTCACCTAAGACACATGATGTAATGACAGCAGATAGTGCTGTTGTGTACACAGCTCTGCCGCGCTCGTATACCTGCCTCTTGTCAGAGGATAACACAAAAGGCACGCCCATTTCAGGTCGTCAGGAGTTTCACCACAACAGTGGAAGAGGGTCGATGTTCAGAGAAAAAGGCCTTTGTTTGGATGTCACTCCCACAGATGAAGAGATTTCACAGCTCTGGCATGGCGTCCGCAGTGCCCTAAACACAAAGGATGGTAATGTATATTTTGGCTTGCAGCCCTTCACACTGCTGAGGCTTATTGACATTTACTGTACATAGAGTTTCCAACCGTAAGAATTTAAATAATATCTAAACAATGTCAGAACCAGCTGCACATTTTCAGTTGATACCACAACATTCTTTATCCACCAAAACAGTTTCCAGTGAAATTTTCCATTTTGACTTAGAATGCCATTTTATAAAAGTAGGGTAAAAGGAATTAGCTGCATGTTTTTATAACTGCTGCTTTTTTAGTTCTATAGGGTGTGAAAAAGATCTGTTCCATCTGAAGATTACTTAATTTGGCACTGTTTTCAATCATTTTTGTGTTTACTATTAGTTATTTTTGTTATATTTTACCTAAATTATGGCATTGTTTTATGAATTGGTTTACTCATTGGCTGATTTTGAAAGGTTAGAAAGATTTTGGCAGTAATATCTGAGAAAGCATTTGACTTATCTTAAACTTGCACCAATTCGTCCCACATTTCAGCTTCTCAACACGTACTGGTTGTGCTGTGATAGAATTTTATTGTTGATATAGCAATGATACTAGTCAAATATCTTCCTTTAGACCAAAACGCACCTAAAAGCCAAGCGTTGGAGAGCAGGCAGGCCTCACAGAAACCCAGCGCTGCCCAGAGCAGACAGCCTCCCGCCTCAGCAAACAGAAGACTGCTTCAGAGCTCTCAGGTAAGTTTGTGCACAGATGTCAAATTGCCCAGTGGGCAGGAAGAGTGAGCATAATTACAAAAGATCAGTCGCTCAGTAGGTTTGAACTTGTTCTGCAGACACTCGTTTTCTGGATGGCTTGTGTTCCTGAAGACAAGATGATGCTGATAAAAAAAAAAAGCGTTCATAATGTTTTCTTTCAACAGCTCGCTATGTTTGCTGTTGTGTTTTTTTTTCTCTTTGTCGTTGAAAAATCTAAGTATAATACTTCCTGTCAGTGAAGGAATTAGAAGGTTTAACGTGTGTTTTTTTGTGTGTATTGTGTTTTTTAGCCTGCAAAGCAGAAAACTGAGCTACTCAGAACATGTTCAAGCACTCGCAATACCACCTTAAATGAAGGTAATGTGTTCCTCGAGTGTCTGCATTAGTTTTTTTTACTTATATGGTTTTATATCATTGAATATACAACCAAACTGAACAGAGAAGGGGTTTAAAATGAGTGTATATAAGTTTAATTATTTATACATCAAGTATAAATGGTTGCAAATGCCTGCCTGTATATTAACTTTGCAAGGGGCTGCAGGATTTGAGACTGCAGCCCAGTTACAGCTGGCTGAAGGCCTGTGGAGGGAGAGTCAGATTGTGGGTGCCATGGAGATCGCTCAAACACGAACAGAGCCGCAGCACCGCCAGCAGCAGGAGATCACCACCATTTCCCTGGAGGAGAAGAAAATCCTTCTCTCGCTCGAAAAACTTAACCACCAGCTGTACTGTAAGCTAAGTCCTTTAAGCCTCATCTGATCAGCGGAAACATAACATAACATTCTTATTATTTTTGTAGTTTTGCAGGAACACGCGGGGAATAATACGGGCACGCGTGGTCTTGCAGTTATTGACGCACCCTTTGTGAGTATAAATGTTATTTTTTTTGTCTTTATCTTAGCATAAATAGTAGCTTTGTAAGAAATGCTCATTCTTTACCTTCTTATTCTGTTTCCAGGCAAAAGAAGTGAACGTTACAAATAATTACAAGCTCTGTGCATCCTCAGCAAACCCTGTTCCATACCAGAAGAAAGTCTGACCTGATGATGCACTTCACTCCGGTCAGCGTGTGCACGGCTCTTTATCACCAAATATAGATTTTATTAAATGTGCCTTTAGGAGTTCCCTGACTATTTGATAAACTAGGAACTGCAAAGGCAAGTATCACCAGCACGATGTTTCTAAATATGTATTTTCCTAAATCAGAGTATTTAATTCATTCTTGGTGTTTTCACCCGTGCTTAACATAATATAACATAAAGTATTCTCAGTAGAAACATGATTGAAGTTTTATGAAACTGCTTGGGTTTAGGCACTCAGACTGTAATTATTTAAAAACAAACAAACCTGTATGCAGCAGGCATTACCTGCTGAAGATACACATGCTGCAGCTGACACCGAATTTGTTTAATTGTGTCTTTATTTTGTAAGGTAAAACTAATTTAATAATAAAAAAACGACAGTATATTGCCAATTTTAAAAAGCTTGTTGTCAAGACACAGTTACCTGAGTGGGTTACTCCTGTTTGGTACCATTTCTTAACTATTTATGTGACAAACTGAAGTGACTGAGTCCTAAAAATGGCTTCCTAAGGAAAGTGTTGTAGTCTTAGGGGTGTGTTTGTCTTTCATTCATTAATGTTTCATAGGCCTTCTGGCAGCCAGAGGACTTCCAGACACCGCTTTTGAAATGAATTTGCTGTGAATTGAACTTGTGGTTCAAGTCTTGTTACATCTATTAATGCTCTTAGATTCTAATAGCATCAAAAGGCGACAGTCTGCGTTTGATTTAATTTGAAGTTGTTGGGTTTTTGGTTTTTAATTAAAAGCTTCTCTGTCTCTCTTGTCAAACAATGGGTGCACCGGGAGGGTAGGAGGTGTGGGGGTGGGGTGGGGAGAGAGCTGCAGGGATTATTGAGGGGAGTTCATTTGCCCCTCCTTCAACAGCGTGTCTGGTTTTGCCCCTCAGTGAGCCTGCTAGGACTTGCTCCAAGAAGCACAAGAAGCCCCAACTCTTTTCAACCATGATGAAACTTTTTTTTTTTTTTTCATTTCGTTTAGCTGCAGGTTCTTTGACTGATTCAAGAAGGAGCTTTAAATAATGATGTGACATTGGTGTCTCGCAGCCATATAAGGTCATGCATACATTCTTCTTTCATCCTAAACCAAAAACAGAGAACAGAGAGGATGTGTTTTCTGCTTTGGTGTGTGACGATGCCTCCAGCAGAAATCCTTGAACAAGTTCTGTGCAAAGAGATCAGCAGAAAAGACAAACGATAGCTGCTGTTTTTATTGAGAAAGATATTGATGTTATTTCCAACTAATAGATATCACGATTTAGAAAGATAAAGGAATAAATTAATATATTTATCACATTTAAGCCTTTCTTATTCAAATATTTGTCCAAGAGAGGACAACCAAATGATGGAGCATATCTTAAAGACCAGAATGTAGAGAGAAATCACACATTGAAGTGTTCAAATACTGGAAAACAAACATAAAACGGTTTATTTGGGATACTGTTTTTCAGGTTTGCCCTGAAACTGGGTGGCCTAATTTGGGTCGTCACATTGTGGTGCAGGTAGTGACATTTAAGCCTTAACCAGCACAACACCCAGAGAGCCAACAGGAAAGGGCAGGAGGCCCGAAATAAAGGAAAAGATTTTTACACATGCAAGTTTAAGCTTGTGCTGTGGTTTGTTGTGAAGCTTAATCTCTCACATCGTGCTTTGTTGCAGTCTATTGAACACACACACACAAGAAACACCGAAGGGTTTGGTAATTTTTATATGAAGTGACACAAAACTTTTACGTCTATTTTTTGTGTCATGGGAGAAAACAGACATCCTTCAAATTTGTTTCAAATTTCTTGATGGCTGCCTTTTATACCAGAACTTTAGACTAATATTACTGTATGTTGAGAAATGACAGAACTGTTGCAGTTTTGGTCAAATGTTTAGGTTCGACCTCATACAATATGACCATTCTGAGTTGGGTTGACTCCAAATGTTAAACAATTGTAGATGTACATTCTGTCATTACTTTCTGAGAGCTTCACTAAATTACGTCCAATAGTTCATGAGGTATTTTGCTAACAGACAGACACGGTCAACTCCAATAGGTAATTGCAAAGTTTTATAAACAGATCTCATGCGATAGGTTAGCACTCAGAGTCTGTGTTGGCTCAAAATTTAGCTCAATATTTGTAATATTAACTGAGTTATTGTCATATTTGTGTTTTCTAAGGTTGCTTCATTGTGGCAGCCGTCCTAAATCAGGTTGATTCCAAAATGTATCGACTCACATCCAGTGATTACATTCAGAGAGATTAGAGATTATGAGATGTTCTGTTAAGTCTTTTTCAAAATGAAGTCAAATAAAAAACCCAAAGAGAGCAGAAAGAGGCGCTTGAGTTCAGCCCCTTGACTGTATTTGCCCGTGACAGACAGCAGGGAGCGATCAAGTTCACATCTGCTAATACACTCGCAGCAACATTGTGCGTCACTGCTTCTGATTAGAACACCAGACCAGAAAAGCCACCTTTTGTCTCTGCGTTACAGAAGGTTTTCTGGTAAATGACGGCAAACAGAGCTGATATCCCACTACAGGGTTACTGGGTTTGACCCCCGTCAGGAGGGATGAAGACATGTTGACCAGAAGTGGACAAACTCCACAAAGTGGGTGGTCTCTTTAGAGCTTCACCGACACTGCAGTCCATCTTCCTAATGTGTCTGAGTGCAGCACAATGACGTGAAAATGACCACTTTCACTCATACGAGAGGGCTTTATTGACTGGCAGCGTTTGTGCACAAAATGTTTCACATATTCCCTAAAAAATACAAGCTTTTTTATAATTTAATGCAGTTATATTTAAAGTAATTAATGCACCTAAAATGTGAGACACAACTAAAGAAATAGCAAAAAATGACAATTTTAGGCTAAATAACATACATCCAAGGCTGTATAAAAGCTTTTACACAAAAAGCAAAGAATGATTAAAAAATTTACAAATAAAACTTCAGCTGTGCATCAATGTAGGAACATGGTGTGCCCTATGATAAAAAGGACAAGAGGAGCTTTTTTTTATTCTTAAAGCTTTACTGTGTCTGTTGTTGATATTTAATAGAGCTTCATAATCATTTATTCAGTGGATGTATGGGAAAAGATGAAACGGAGCCTCTGCTTTCACAGACGGAGGATCTTGACAAAATGATTTCTCAATGGAAGAGGGGTCTCATTAGCATGACAATTGTGGGAACTGAATGGCTCTACTTTTCATGAGCACTGTAAAAAAAGTGTGAGAGAGAATAAATAGTCCCATTACACACAAACACACACACACCGATGAGAGAAAATGGTTTCGATTTATTAAGGTTCTTGGGAAACTGTCTTCACAATCCAGAAAAAAATAAACAATAAGAACAAAATCCCTACAAATAAATAAATGCTGTTTGACATCTTCCTCCAGGATAAAGCTACCGCGCTCAACTTTATCAACTTTATTTATAAAGTTTTTTTACGACACTTTCACACAACAACTTGGACCCTGATTATTGCCCGCCACCGAAAAGCTGATGGTGGGCAATAATGTAATTTCCTGTGTGCCCCAGTAAGGCTGTACGTCTAGGAATACCCTCAGACCAGACTGTGCATTTAAAGGGATAGTCCAGTTAATTCTGAAGTGATGTTCTGTCAGATAGTTACCTATAGTTAGTACCTTACCAGCCATGCTGCAGCTCTTTATTAAGTTTTTATTAACAACTCTTTATCAAAGACAACATACTGATGTGAAAGAACACTACATCAGCTAATATCAAACCTCTACACTTTTGCATGTCACCATTTGTTTTTGTAACCAAACGTCTGTGTTAAATTACTCGACTCCATCAGGGGAGCCTGAAGTTGAAGTCTGAGTCGTTACAGCGCACCCATACCGAGTTGCTGTACGTTCAGATATTAATTTTCCTAAATACTTTTAGCAGTAATAAGTTATTTCATGCTTTTAAAAAAAAAAGTTGCACAATGTCATCATGATTGTGAGCGGGGCTTAAAGGGCAGCTGGTGAGCAAAAACTACAACATGGCTGCTTCTGTCCGAACAACAGGAGAAAGCGGTATTTTAGTATTTTAATGCATGTCTGCACGCAGAGCTGTTCATGCAGAAGTGTAGAGGTGTAATATTGGCTGGTGCAGGGCTCTTTTACACCTGTATGTTGTTTTTCAGAAAGAGTTGTTACATTAGCCTGGAAATAATAAAAACCAGGCCCTAGTTTGGCAAACCCTTCGTCTAGCATGGATGAAGACTTTTGCCTCTTTCTCTGTTCTGCAGGCACCATGAGCTGGTAAAGCACTAACTATTGGTAACTATTTAACAGAACACCAGTTGAAAGTTGACAGGATTATCTATTTATGTTCAGAAATGTTGGAAATTTTAAAATTTGTAGGAATTCATGCACGTTAGAATTACAGGCCTAAAGGAATTCGGATTAAATAAATTCCACATGTACTTCCTTTGCTTTTGAAACACATTTTCTGTTATTTAACCTAAAGGAAAGAGTTTGTTGTGTTGGAGTGAACTGTGCCTTTAAAATGTCTGCTCCGCCTCTGGAAAGGCGTCCCAGGAGCCTGAAGTTTGATGTCCTGCCCAAAGTTTAGACTCCACTGGAGGAAACTTTTTTTTTTTTTTTTCCCCCCTCTCTCTAAGACAGTGAGTTGTGGAGATTTGCACAGCAGCCAGCCATGAAGTTCTCCTGAAAGAAAGCTGACAGTAGTTTGAACTTCTCCTACTTCAGAACAGGAGGAAACTTTCTGCTCGCATTGTTTTTTCTGCGGTTGTGGGCTTTTTTTTTTTTTTTTTTTTTTTTTGTGGAGGGGGGGTGGGTGAGCGAGCTGGGGCCGGACGACAACACAGATTCCAGTGTGGAGTACTAGATATGCGCTTTGTTACATTTCCAAGTATGCCAACTGGAACCGACAGGAGAACGCTGCCTTTTACTGCCTACTTTGACAGCTAACGCACTTTATATATATAAAAAAAAGTACAGAAAGTTCCAGAAAAGTCAACTTAAAAAAAAAAAAATGCCTTCAGGTAACTTTTACTGAGTGGCGTCGAGATTTCCAGATTTTCCTGCTGCGTGTTTGGGATTGGAAAGTATTCCGGACACTTTAGGGAAAGTTCGCAGATTGTTCTTGTTAAGTTCTGAGGCGACATGGATCCGAGCCAACACAACCCCCCCGCCGGACACCAGATCATCCACGTACGGGGCGACTCGGAGACGGACCTGGAGACGCTGTTTAACATCGTGATGAACCCGAACAGCCCTAATATCCCCCATTGTGTGCCCATGAGGATGAGGAAGCTGCCAGACTCCTTCTTCAACCCCCCGGAGCCCAAGTCCCATTCCAGACAAGTAAGCCCGCCCTGTTTGTTCCTGCTGAGAAATCAGAGCTGGGCCCATCCTGTCTGTGGACACAACTCTGGGCTTTCTGTCGTGTCCCTGAAAGAAACCCTCTCTCTTCCTTTAACCCTCTTTCAACAGATGTTTGAGTTTCAGTTTTTAGGATGTCATGCCCTCCCAGGGTCCCTGTTTGTAGGAATGTGTCAAAATTAGCTGTATTTGCAACTAAAAGTGTCAAATTAGCCCCTCCTGTTTGACATATTTAATTAAAAAAAAAGTAGCAGTGACGTTTGTGCGGCTGTGTGTTTCCCAGATTAGAGAAATCATTTCGGATTAAGCTGATCCACGGAAACTTGTGGTTTCCTGTAAAATGAGTTCGTCGGAACTTGTTTCGGTCGTTGATCGTATTTATAGAAGAATAAAGTAAAGATTATAGCGAAAACAATTAAACACTCGGGTCTTTGTTACATTAAAATCAACATTCTGTGCAGTGAAGAAATCTTACTGTGGTTGAACCCCCCCCACACACACACACCTTCAACTCCCTCCTCCACTCTGAAGTTTTGTAACTAGTGCGCATGCGCGGTTTTGCAGCCCTTCTGTCCCACACAGGCCCGTTCTCCTCTTCCAACCATGCTGCAGGTCCAACAAAATAAAAAAATAAAACCGAATATAGCAATATAGCGAAACATTAGGCTTAAATCTGAAGCTTTATAGACAAGATCACAGGTAGTAAAATAACCAGTAAAGTAAAATCTATGGCAGGTTTCCTGCAGTTTTGGAGCAACATGGGTAATTTGGGGAATACAAATTCTCTTTTTGTTGTAGGAAAAACTTTTTTTTTTAAGAAATGTTCACAGTTAATTGGAAAGCAACAGTAATCACTATAAGGGTCAATGCACAGTGAATTAAACTAGTATTCCTTGAAAAAACGCATATCACACCAGCGTTGCATACAAAGATCTTGTGCAATCTGTTAGTTTCTAGAAGTGAGTGATGGGAATGACTGTTCGCCGGCTAGCCTGCTCCGTATCTGCAAGACTGACTGAGTTAGAGTCATTTTTGTGTTTGCTGAGGTTGGTCAGGCTGTGGCAGCCATCTTAAACCAGGCTGACTCATTAAGCTAATCATTTGTGGATGTAAAGGCAATAACTAATTTCTGTTTTTTAACAAAATTTGGCCAGTGATTCATGAGATATTTCGCTAACAGACACAGGGTTGACTCCCTGTTTTAAACAAAGATCTTGTGTGATTTGTTGGCCCTCAGAGGATGTGTTTGATATGACTCTCAGCTGGTAGAATCCAAAATTTAGCTCAATATCTATAAAAGTTATAGAGGTTAGTTATAGAGGTTTTTGTATTGGCTAAGGTTGATTAGCTGTGACGGCCATCTTGAATCAGGTTACATCTAAAGGTTAATCAGTTGTAGATGTACCTCCTAATGATTACTTTCTGAAAGTTTCCATAACAATTCATCCAGTGTTTCATGAGATAATTTGCTAGCAGGCAAACTTAATAAATAATAAATAATTTCTTTAAATAGATATAATTAAACATTTGCTTTTAACAAAGACGGTGTTTGTATTTATGTATTTCCAGGCCAGCACTGATGCTGGGAGTGGCGCCGTGCTCACCCCCCACCACGTCCGCGCCCACTCGTCCCCGGCCTCCCTGCAGCTGGGGGCTGTGTCTGGGGGCTCCCTGTCTGGCATGGCCTCAGCGGGTGCTTCTCCTCAACATCTCCGTCAGTCTTCGTACGAGATTCCTGATGACGTGCCCCTGCCCGCCGGGTGGGAGATGGCCAAGACTTCCTCTGGCCAGAGATACTTTCTCAAGTAAGTATGGCTGCAGCCAGTTTTTTGTTTTCTGCAGTTCTTGAAAAAAATGTAGGTTTCAACATTGGTAGCTAATGTTTTAAGCAGACAAAATGGAAAAGTTAGGAATTATCTGTGCATATATTTGTATTTCTTTAGATGTTACCTATTGAATCACGTGTTATAATTATTTACAATTTGTGTTAATTCTAACACAACTTGAAAAATGTACTTAAAGGTACTCATTGCAAACATAGAAAAGGTTATCCTGAACTATGCTGCAGTTTGAAAGAGTTTACTCCAGTAGTTTTCCAGATATATTGATAAACAACTGGGAAATGCGGCTATGCACTCAGTGTAAACAAAGCACTTTGTTGAATCTGCCAAAAAAAAAAAGCCACATGGAAGCTAATGTCCCGTGATTGACCTACATTAGGTTGTGTAGGTAAACAAATATGGAGGAGCTGGACAAGCGTAGAATCTCGACAGATATGTTTAGATGACAATATAAGAGTGAATCTGCTGCTAAACGGGAAAGAAAAGAGAGTCTGGGTAAGACAACTTGATAGAACGGAGATTGAGGATCAAGCAGGGTAAAGACGGCTCTGCATTCAAACACGAACATCTTTAGTAAAGTTTACCATTTCAACCGAAGCTTTCCTTTTATCTGCATACTTTACTCAACAAAGCTGTGCAGAAACGCGTACAGATACGTCTTCCCCTTCCAAAACGACTCTTCCCTGGACGTTGTTAGCCTATTTTCAGTCACTTCAGCTGTTTCTGGAGGTAAAAAATGCACGTGGTAATTATCATCCAGTCGCACATTTTGCTTACAATTTTAAAATTTATTAACTCATTAACCATCAATATGAAAAAAATTGTTTTTTTATTGCTTTTTGACTGTCCTTCATGATATTGCAATGAGCCGCATTGTTTGGCTGCATCTTTATACGGTTAAACATAGATTTACAAAGAACTTTACGTGAACTGTAACAAGCCCAGACTGTTGAAAATTCATTGTAAGACTGAACAGTTTTAACTCTCAGTAGTGGTCATGACAAGTCCAAGTTAGCCGAGAAGCTTGTCTCATACTGAAGCTCTGTGCCGTCTGCGTAATGCTGACAATAACTTTCAAATTAGCTCCAGTCCACAATGGTGGGCAGTGTGCTCAGTAGGAGACAATTGCAGAAGTTAGATTGTAGGTTATTAAATCTGGTGGCGTCTGCAAACAAGAGAAGTCTTGAGGGACCTCTGCTGTATGTGGTGTTCCTTTTCTTGGTCTCAGGTTTCAGTAGAAACAATGGACCACTGTAGCTGCCCCAGACAGCAAAGGACGGCCAGCTCTGCAATACTCATCTGCTCACCAGCGGATCTTCTCCACACCGAGAATCCAGAGTGAACCTGCAGTTAGCAGGGAAATGAGGAGCTTTTCAGGTTGTCCCTGAGCTCAGATCCTCAAATTGGGTTTCTGTGGAGTAGTTGTGAACAGCCAGTATCTTACCTGCAGTATTTTGCAGTTAAAATGATCTCAGTTTGGAGAACAATTCTTGTTGATGAGTCAAGCTAATAGCTGAATAAATGCTAAATAAATTGCTAAAAGCAATAAAATAACATTATTATGAGGGAATGCTTTATTGTAAACTTGCATGGCGTCACTTTTGCGTCAGATCTGATGGTTATTTACTCAGACGTGTGTGAGTATTTACACTTCAGAGTGCTTAGTTGGAACACACTCCACATATGAAACATGTTGCTTACTGAGGAGTAAAACTCCACAACATGGCATTCACTTCAACCACTGTGACATTTTTGAGGTTGGAGTTGTTTCAAGTTTGCAAACTCACTCTTAAATGGGCCCTTTTCTGAGGAGCCTGATTTACTGATGAGAGTTTTTTTTCAGATTTTCCTAAAGTTCTGGAAACGGTACTCTGCAACACACACTGTGGACTAACATGTTAGCTTCTCATTTATTTAGATCAGAAACAAGCTTTTATTACCAGATGGCTTTTGGCTCCTACATCTGGAGAACATCTGGTCCATTTGAAGATGTTCTTTTAAAAATGTAAACTTTTAAAACACTCGGTGCAGCAGGATGAAAACGCCCCTCCCACAAGTTGAGCATGCGTGGAAAACTTCCTTTTTTAAAAGTATATTAGTTTGAAAATCCATCCTGCAGCTTTGTTTGCTTTACTAATCAGAAACTATTCAGAAACCAAAACAAGAGGAGATAAAGAAGTACAGTTTTTGACTGAGTGGGCCGTTCGCTGTAGTAAATCAGTGACTCGGAACTTCTCGTGACTTCAAGCTGCTTTAATTGTTCTATGCGAGGGATCGTGTTCAAGTAAGGCAAACTCAAGGAGACATGTTCCAAACACTGCACATCAAAGTGCAGATACTCGATCTGGAATAAAGGTGGCCTCGGCAGAACTGCTGGAAGAAACTCCTCTCCTATTTATAAACAGGGCTTGTCTGACGGAGCCGTGTTGCAGAGGGAGTGAATCAGAGCCAGAGAGTGTTTGTGTGGGTGGGCAGGCAGGCGGATGGGACTGGTGGGGGTGGGGAGTTCACCAGCCAGCAGAGCAAAAGCTGAGCAGAGAGTGTGGGCTCACATTTCACTTCGACGACTGCTGTTGTCCTTAGAGATAAATCAACCCGAGGTGAAAGTTTTTAAAGATATTGTTTCTTCTTGTTTACTGGGACACTGCAGGATTATTCAGCGGCTAATAATGATTGGCTTCTGTGCGTCCCAGCAGTTCAGCAGATGTCTGTGTCCCGCTCCCTTTAAAAAAAAAAAAGTCACTCTCAGTTTTGGGATGAATGGAGCTGTGGCTCTGTGTTGGTGTTAAATGGCAGCCATGTGGAGATGACTAGAAGAAGGGCCAGGAGGGACTCTGGCCCTGCTTTTGTCCCAGCAGTGTAACACTGATCTTTATTCAGACCACAGGCCTGTTGAGACTCATGTGAGCTTTCCCAAAATAGACAAATGGCTGACATGAAGTTTAAAGATGGCGACAGAAGAGCCGAGGCTTTGTTAAAAGTTTGTTCTTCACACCTAAAAGGTTGGGCTCTTTTCAGGCTCGATAATGTAAATATTAATCATTGATTGCGTGTGTTGGACGTAGTGCGAGTTTAACAGAACTAATTGATTTTCTCTTCCTTTCTTTTAAATGGTGACTAAAGCTGAAATTATTAGTCGATCATTAGATTTGGAAAAATATTTTAATAATATTTTTTTTAGCTGTTTAATAAGAAAAACAGCTAAACTAAAACCAGCTAATCAGTAGCTGCCAGACTTTTTTTTAAAAAACAGGAGTTATATATTAGCAATTCTTCTACAAACTGTTTTGTTTTTATGGCTGTTGGATAAAAACAAAGCTTGGAAGACTGTCAACAAAGTCTGTTGACCTTTCCTCCTCTTTCTTCCAGCACTTTAGTGGGGCCTTTGATTTATGGCGGCGGGGCCACAGAGGTTGGGTCACCTTGCTCAGCGCGGGGGACGGGGGCAGGGCCGGCTCATAAACTAATGAAGGTTTCTAATTTAGACACACCGGCGAACTCAGAGAGGTAATCACTGTTTCCGGAGCTTATTAAATGCAGCTTTGAAAGGTCTTTTAGTTCGTGGGAAGTCGGCCTTAAGCTGAGGAGAAAGCTTTGGGGGAGAAGCCATTGTCTGCCCTCAGGGGCAGGTAGAGCTCTGTGTGGATGGACACTTTTGTCTTTTCACACCTAAATTTCTAAAAGTTTTTTTTTTCAGCTTGGTTTCCCACAGTCAAGGTAACCAACTTGTCATTGGTTGTGATAAAGAATAATCAAATTATTAATTCTCATGTGGCTAGATTAATGATTTCTTTCACTTTACTGTTTTCTTAAAATCTGTTTTTAGTGTTTATTGATTGTGTTTTTACACTGTCATGCTGCATGAACTGATGGGTAACAATACCCAGATAACTAGTTTAACTGTTTATCTTTTTTTTTAGCAGTTTCAGTAACATCTGGTGTGCTAAATATAAATCAGACACTCTTTATTTCAGCAGCATAGATGGGTCTTTTAGCCCTCAAGCTGTCATTAAAGTTACTCATTGCAAAGTCATGAAGACGAGTAAAATAAAAAAGAAAATAACAATAGAAAATGTTCTTTCTCATCAATAGTTAATGTGTCCTTAAATTATTTTTTTAAACAAAATTAGTAAATAGCTGCCAACCTTGTGTATTTATTTACCGATGGAAGTGGCCAAAGTGACTGAAAACCAGTCAACAATGGTCATTTGGAATAAAATCATTATTTTACTGGTAACTTTTGATCAAGTTTTGTTGGGTTTGTTTGCTAATATCCAACTTTGTTGTTATTTTAACTTTGTAATATATGTTCATGTTATTTTCCTTATATCGTGACAAATCCAAACCTTATTAAAATTCATTTCAAACACAAAATGCAACAGCAGTTTAGAGAAATACAGTTGCAGACTTAATGTTTGACTCATTAGCATATTTGTTGTAAGTTCTCATCAATTTGTACTTTTAAAAAAAAAAAGTCTATCTTATCTAAGTGACCTGAACTCTTTTGTGAAGCTTTAAATGATAAATCCACAAATTGGATTCCATACTTGGCTGTTTTGAAGCAAAGCCACATGGTCCATCACAAATGGTGCTGTGGAGAGCGGGCTGTAAGCCTGTGTGAAGGCCTCATTTGAAACAACTTTGTGTTTGACAAACTTTTGGTTTATTGACCACACACAGACAAGAACCTTCCTGTTTGACTGTGGCCTGTCAGCTCGGTACACAAACGGGGCTGTGAGAAAGTCAGCCTAGTGTTTACCAAAGTCTTGATGTAACACCTCTGTTTCAGACATCAATGCCTCCACTGTCGCCAAGGGCATCGCCACAGTAAGAAGGGGACCCTCCAAGGTGGGGGTTATAACTCACGGTGCATCGTATTTAGCTGTATTCAAAAAAAGAAAACCAAATCTTGATGTACTGGCTGACATATCTCAGTTAGCAATGGGTGAAGCAAATCTTTTAAATTAGGCTTGGTCAGCTGTAAAGATGAACTTTATTCAGTGCCTGTCCTTTCTGAATTAGTTTCTTCATTAGTAAGTTTGATGGTACAAACCATCCTTCAAAGAGAAACCTAAAGCCACAAAGGGGTCACAGAGGTCACCCACATAATCTCTCTTGATGATGTCCTGCTGATAGAGAGGCAGCCAGGCATCCCCAGTCAACCAGAGAGGAGGTGATGGTCCTCATCTTTGAGGAGTGATTGCATTTGGCCTCCCTCAGTGCACTCTACACTCATCTGCCTCAACCACCTTCCAGGCATATACTCCCTGGGTGGAGTCCCTGCGGCCTGAGAATCCCATTTTTAACATTTTGACAACTCAGCTGTGGGAGGGTTTCATCATTGCTGCACATCCATAGCTCCACTCCCCTATTTTAGGGTAGTAAAATGTGGATTTTGACATCTGGCTTTGAAGAAGAGCAAAGTCAGCAGAGTAAATAATCAGTCTGGGATCAAGTCCAGCTTTGATCTGCTGGTTTGCTGGTAGCACAACTTTCTCAGAGACATTTAAACCACTGAAATAATTTATTTTTCAGTAGGTTGTAAATAGAAGAATGTGAATTAGAAACTTGGATCTCATAACAGATGGTAACACTCCAACATTAATCTTTGCCGATCGATGTAGAAGACCGTCAAAGATGAACGACTTGAGTGATAATGTAGAGAAATGACATACAAATGAAGGAGTCGGCAACTTAAACTGAAAATGCTGTCAATGGGCCTCTTCACGAAAACAAACTAACATTCCTTAAAGGAAAACGTATAACCAACCATTTTAGGTTGAGAAAGAATGCAGTTATTGCTGATTTGGTCAAACCTTGTAAATGATGTTGTGTGTTCTCATGCAATACTGAGATCACACAATCAATGTTAGCGTTGGAAGTATGTGTCGTGAATGACTGTCAGTTACTAACACACCAAACCTTAGCTTGATATTGCTAAATTTGACTAACTTACAGCCAATTTTTGTCTTTGATATTGAAGTTGGTTGAAGAGCTGTGGTGGCCATCTTGAATTAGGTTGACAATAAAAGTTAATCAGTTGTAGATGTTTATCCAGTGATGACTGTCTGAGTTTCACTTAGTTCATGAGATATTTTGCTAACAGACAAAGTTGACTTCAATAATTATCGACAACGCTTACAAACAAACCCAGACATGGGTAAAAACATTATCACCCTTTTGCCTTCTATGGCTGCCAATAAAAACGTGTCAATGAAAAGCACCATGTTGACAACTAAACTATAAATCATCAAAAGGATCAAGAGATTTACTTTTGTGATTAGTTTACTCAACGGTTTACTCACGCTTTGTGCTACAATTAAATAGGTTTGTAACGGATACTTTCCTAAGCACAGCTGTCTCCGTGTCTGTGATATGTGGCTATTAATTACAAGAGAAGTTTGGGAGAAAGCTCCTTCGCTGGGCTTGGAATGGCCGTTCCGAGTCCTGTGGAGGCTGTGGAGCAGCAACTGGTGGCCTCCAGCCTTCCTAACAGTTGCCATGACATTGTTTTGTTTTAGGTTTCACCCACAGGAAGTGGTGTATAGCTGGTCATATAGGGTTTAGGGCACCTTTGATTGAATGGATTATCTTTTAGTTTTTAAAGCTGGTGATGAATTACTGGCTCTTGGTAATTAATTAACCCGTTTCCTCAGTTCTCACGTGGCTCTTTGAATACAGTGCAGCGCTGAGTTGGAAGATTTTGTCAACACGCTTTTGATTTTCATTGCCTCCATTTTGCACTTTGGATTTGTTTATGTCAGTTTTAACAAACTGAGCAACAAAAGTTGGTATCTAAACAAAAATTGTGTGCACAGGTTGGAAATCAGATTTTTGAGCTGATTGGATTTTTTTCTGTCGTTGGCGTGCCAAAATGTGCAGGCTTCTCATTTACCATTAAACCCTCCCTTCCGTCCCAGTGCTGGTCTACCATTCTCCTCCCACAGTTCCCCATTCCCCCCCCCCCCCATCCTTTCAAAAACGTGTTACAGTTTCATGCGCGTCNTATTTATAAAATGGGTTATAGTTTCTAGAGTGGAATAGCAGCAGGGTGGGCAGTGCACTCTGACTGTAACCAAACCACAGAAACTCTTGGAGCTTGTAGAGTCTGCAGGACTCTTTTCTGTTGTAGTCTCCTTCTGCTCCATGTGACCTCACTTTCTAAGGGCCACCTTTGGTTGGAGCGCTTTTTTTTTTTTCCCCCTGCGTAGTTTGTGTGTGTGATGCAGACCGAGAGCGAGAGGGGGCTGGGGGAGGGCTTGGTAAGGGATTTGGCAGCTCCTTTGATCAATAAAGCATAAACAAGAGGGGGGCTTCAGAACGGGTTTCATTGTGCCAGGGGGAGGAGTGCTGAGTCAGGCCCACTCGCTCTCTGGCCTGGGATAGAGAGCAGACAGGCGGGATGGGATTACCAAACAGGCCAAGAGAAACTTTTTGAAGCTCTCACTTCATCCAGCTGTTCCAAAATCTGCTCTAATGGCACTTTAGGATCAAATGAACGCTGAGCTGTGAAGAGAAACGGTGAAATGTTGTGAAATAAATCACTAAGAAGAATATTTCACGGCATTATAAATAAACTCTGTATTTTTGTCCCGTCTGTGGAGATTTGTTCACTCCTACGGTACAAAAGCAGAAGTTTTGGCATTGCATAAACAAGCTGCTGGAGTTTGTTTAAAATGAGAGGGGCTGGTGCGGGGGTCTCCTAAATAGGATGCCTCGGAAAACAAAACAAAAGTGAATAGTTAGGTTTTTAGGTCGTAGCTCAGTCTGCGCCTTTGTCATGCAGGTGAAAGCTTTGTAAATGTGGCGCCAGATTGTTAAAGCCCCTGACACTCTGCAGTGTCCGAGGCGCTTCCAGGAAAAAGGACCCCCTGCGTCGAGCCCTGGGACTGACCCTCCCTCAATGGAGAGGGTCCCGCCTGGGAGAGGAGGGCTTCCTGTATTAGCTTTCCATCTTAATCAAGCAACAAGTGCCAACAAAGCACTAATTATCAATGCCTTCACAGAGTTCACACAGCGCCCCTCCCCCCCCAGCCCTGTCCTGTCCCGGGATAGATAGAAAATAGATGAAGCAACATTGTTTGATGCTACAATAGTTGTTTTGAAGCCAATTTTAGCCTTTTAGGTATTTTAAGGATATTTAAAACATGAGGCATTTTTTTATCACACACAAAAGAAAACTGTCCAAGTAGCTGATTTTTGTCTGTCTGCACATTTTGTGTTGATTCTCATTTGAGCTTATTACTAGAAGAGAAATGATGATTAAAGAGCTCTGATTATTGTCTGCTGCCGATAAGTGGAAGGTGGGCCCGTGTCCGGGTCTGTTGGCGAACTATTTCATGAACCAGTGTATGGATTTTAATGAAACTTTGCTTTTTATTCTCTTCCCAGCCACATTGATAAAACCACCACCTGGCAGGATCCTCGTAAACCCTTGCTGCAGATGAACCAGGCGCCTCCTCCCAGCTCCGTGCCGGTCCAGCAGCAGAACCTGATGAACCCAGCCACCGGTGCGTATTACAACTCTGTTGTGAGTTTGACGTGTTTGGTTTTCAGCGTTAGCTTTAAAATCGTCGCCTGGTCGTAGATGGAAATTTGTTTTCCCGCAGCATACAGTGAAATTCAAGCGTAGTCTAGTTCCTACATGTCACTAATCTGCATAACTCGGTTCTGACCATACAGTTGGAATTTGCCCCAGGTGTGGTAAGGCTGAGGCACAACATTACACCTCCTCTGTGACTCACACAGATGACGTTACCTTCTTGTCTCCTGTAGATACTGTTCTACCTGTTAACCTGTTAGTAAATAAGAAACAAATAACCTCAGATGTTAACAGTCGGTCTTGTTTGTTGCAGTGATTCACTCAAAGATTAGAAATGGACCTGGTCTTCTCTTTGGATAATCTGTTGCCTATGTAGCCTGTTTAGTGTCTGTTTGTGTGTTTTGTCTCATCATGCGAACACATTTAAAATCACTCCTTTGCTTTCTTGGCTCCATCTCCATTTTACTTCAATCATTTCCTTTGGAATTTTATGGAGCGTTGGTAAATTTAGGAAAAATCTGCATATTAGTGAAGACAGATCCCTGCATCAGGTGACCTGTTTGCATTTCTTTAGCATTATTTTTATCTGGTGTCCCTCAGGACCCCTTCCTGATGGTTGGGAACAGGCCATAACACCAGACGGAGAAATTTACTACATCAACCACAAGAACAAAACCACATCCTGGCTAGACCCACGCCTCGAGCCACGCTATGGTGAGTTGGTTATAGGCTTGGATCTTTTTGTTTATTTCTTGACGAAAGTAAAATACCACATACTTCCACTGCTTTAAAAAGATTCACTGTACAAGCAATGTCTAGGGGAAAAAAAGCCTTACACAGAAGTAATCGTATCAGTAATTTCCAAGAGTTTTATTTTGGCCAAATCCTATTTCATCCCTTCTCCTTCCTTTGTGGCCCTACTCCTACATGTTGTGTCTTCATGCTGAGAGGTCGGGCTTTCCCAAACGTTTTAGTGATGTGTGTGTGTGTGTGTGAGTGTGTGGGGGGCAAAGGGCTATGAGCTGTGGCTTCAGGGTTTCTGCACGCTTCTGTCTGTAAGGAAAACTGGAATATTTTAAGATTCAAATATAAGACCTACATGAATTCCAAAAAATGATTTGTTTTTAAATCCACAAAGCTTTAATGCTTAATCAAAATCTAAAGTTATAAAAAAAACTGAATGAGTGTAATTTTTTTAAGTTTTAGACAAAATTCCATTTTCAAATCAAACGTTATTAGCTTAACATGATGATTTCTCAGTTGTCTGAACACATTAAAAGTCACCCAGTCAGACAAGAACTATGTTTGATACTGAATCTAAACTAGCAATGAATTGATTTTCTGGAAACATTGGTTTGTTTGCATTGTGTATTTATCACGCTGCTCTGTTTTTATTCTCTCTGAAAGCGATGGTTGCTTATGTCATGAGTTCTTAACACAAGTTCCAGTCACGGGTCCTTAATTTGCTTTTTATTAAGCAGCTAAAGTTTAACTCTAAATATACAAGCTCGTGGTTTAAAACCATTTTGGGACTAACTGCTTTTAAGAAACTTTCACCTTTCCACTTTCGGAGCTCTGGTTTGTGCATAAATGATGTGTCATCGCAGTAAAAACGGTGATTCATTCCTTCGTCGGTCACATTCTGTTTTGATGGTGTACAATGTTTCAGACTGACTGGGCGAACAATCGTTGGGTGAAAGCAGATTTCTCCAAACGCTCCCACCCCCCGCCCCCACCCCGCCCACGCACGCACACACCACCACCCTCAAAATTCTCACCTAACCTTTTGTCAGCCATTTTAGAGTTGGTGCAACAGCTGAGTTAGCTATTAATCCCTCGGGCCGAGCTAAAGTTTGACAGTTGGCTTTCGGCGTGCGGTGGCCGGGGCGGGTGAATTAGTGACAGGACTTGGGTACATGTGCTGAAACGTCTCTGTGGCCATGGGAATGAGCTAATCCTCCTGTGTGCCGGGAAGGCTCCTGCGTGTGTCGCTCTGACTCATTTTTTTTTGCTTCAGGTGTCATCCTTTCATAGCAGCAGCGTTCCCCGGGGAGCCCCCCCCCCCCCCCAAGTTTACACAACCAGCGTGTGTGAATCCTGTTCTGTCGTTTAAAGGTTGGCGTTAGATTATAATGAAATGGGCACTTAAGGGCATTGTTTTTCTGTAAGCGATTGTGTCGTGCGCTGAGGGGAGACTGGAAAGATCAAAACGGAGCTGCGAGGGGAGTGGGCCAGCTGGGAAGGGAGATGGCGACTGCGATCGGCGAAGCTCTTTGAAGATTTATAAGTCTTGAGCACACAAGGCGGCTGGGCCCCTGAGAGCGAGTGAGACTTTAACTCATCATGTGCCATAAACAATTTATTTTCTCCCGAGATGAATTTGTTTTCTGTATGACATTTAATGTCTCACACTTTTTGTGTTACTTAATCCTTCCTCTTTTTTAGCACTTGGACTTTGCAGAAATCTTTTCAAACTGTCTGTGAGCTTTTGATGCTGGAAGGAAAACCTTGTTTTTATTTATTATATTTTAATTTGATGTTTTACTTTTTTTTTTTTGCATGGAAATGGGCTGCTTTGCTTTGTAGGTTTCCAATTATAAGCCAGCTGCTTTGATAATGGAGGCTAATTTGAGCTTTGGGAAGAAAAGCAGCCGAGTGCCTTTAACTAAGGGTTGCTGCCGGCTGGCTTTCCCCCCAGTGTGAGGCCCTGTGAAGGCACAGCCCCGTTTCGCTCAAGCTCCAGACAGACTTGAATTTCTGCCAGGCCTCTTTATTCTGTGGTCCAACTCTTAATCTGTTCCAGACCTTTTCAGGGGGTGGGGGAGGTAGGGAGACACAAGGCGAAAGGGGAAGAGAGAGAGAGAGGAAAAAAATGGGAGGAACAGAGAAAATAAATCGAGATGGGATAAGTATGCCTCCTTTCCAAGGCCTAACAACATGGCGAGCAGTGAATGAGCTGTAAACATATAAGTTTAAAGAAAAGACGATTTTGATACTTTATTTTCCCTCATATCAGCGTAGAGGATCAGCAAGGAAAATTATGCAGGAGTCTTAACTGGAAAACAAGACGGATTCCCTCCAGAAGTTTTGTCAGACTCATATCAAAGCAGGCTGTCAGTATTCTGCTTTTGCTGTTGGAAATGGCTAAACAGAAAAAGATAAACATGGTCATCATGATGTCTAGGTTTGTAGGTTTGCAAACTTCCAGAAATGGAAATTTGGAACAGAGATAATTCTTTGCTGTTGATACCTTGTGTTACTGTGTCATTAAGGAAAATTTGACTGTACCTGTTTAGCCAACAAACATATACAGGCTCATGGATGACAACTTAAATAAAAAAAATAGATTGAGTCAAATTTTCACTTTGAGGGGATAATAATTTGATCAAAATTAAATGTTTTTGCCCTTCCCCCCCCAAAAAAAAGAGCTGAAAAGTTGAGTCTGGAAAAGTCTGTAATTTCAGACTTTAAAAGTGTAGAAACTTCTTCCCTTTTTAAGTCTTACTGGCTTTTTAACATTAATGATTATATATAAAAAAGACAAATCCTGATATGCTTCCCAAATAGTTTGGGAATTTTTCTTGATATTTTTCTTGATATTCTTGTCTTCATTCAGACCTTAGAGTTGAAGATGATAAAAACATCTTTCAGTCTCCACAGGCTTATCAAGATGCAAGAAACACAACCCCTTCCCAAAAGGCCTTTTTTATTGTCTGACTCGTTAAATCGACAAGATGGCAAATATTTAGTAAACTTTCCGAGGTGCTGTTGTCTGGTCAAACAGCTGGCACGCCCTCAGCTCTACCTGCCCCAGGTGATCCTGCAGCGTGACGTGTCTGCCGGAGCGATGGCCTGATAAGGGCTTGGGTTGCGGGAGTGCGTTAGAAGACAAAAGGCAGACGGTATTAGCTCGTCTCTTATCAGCCGGGCCCACCAGCAGTCACCACCTTCATGTGCTGCTGATTTAAACCACCCCTCCCTCCGAAGCCACACAGCCTCTCCAGCCCTGAAGGGAACTCGTCCTTTCTCACTCTCAGATGTAATTCCCTGCCTTGATATCACCAGTTTGTGCATAGTTCCTCGCAGCAGCGTTGGCAATTGTTTAAAGTTTTGTCTAAGGGGGGGGGGATCCTTGACTTGGTAGAAACTTCTCTGCCTCCAGGGAAAATTCCACCTAATTTCAATTTGTAGTTTAAAGACACAGTTTTGTTCCTGGTGAGCTGGATTATAAAACAAAGTTGAAAGGTTCTCATTTCAATTGTCATCAAGTCTGTTTAAAAAACATTTAAAAACAATAAAGTAAGAAACAAAATTCACACAATTATTTTTCTTACATTGATAGTTTGTGTCTGGACGCTGACAACTTTGTGCATTTGTTTACTTGACTGTAAAATGGTCAGTAATGGCAGGTTCATTGGAAGAGCCAAGACTACATATAATTCTGATTTATTTGTACCTGGCGTGTACTGGAGATTAAGATTCATGGTATAAATGTTTGAGTGTTAGAGTTGAGTTGGACACACATTGAAACGGGGAACTTCCCGCTCTAACAGAAGTTTCTGTTTGGATGCCAAGCTCTGTCTTTCTGGGTCTTCGTTGTCCTGCTTGATCCCTTGTATTCCTGGCAGTTGTCTGTCTTTTCTTTTTGCGTTTCACAGCAGGCTCTCTCTGTTTCTCTGTCTCCTCCGAGGTTCTATGCTTGTTTGATTCAGCCATATTTATTTACCTACGCAGACTTACGTCCGCGTCGGTCGCAGCTCAAGCTTCCATGTGGTTTCTGGATTCATACAAGCGCTTTGTTTACATTGAGTGTGTACCCGCATTTCGAAATTTCACATCAACATATCTGGTAAACTACTGGAGTGAACTCCAAAAAAAGGTTAAAAAACAAAAACCACTGGACTTTTTTTTTTTTTTTTGAATTGGTAAAGCTCCTTGGATGAGAAGCAAAATGTTTTCAACTACAGAAAAAATTCCAGTTGTTTTTGTTTTATATTGACTATGTCCTGGATGACTGAGAATACTCTTTCAAACTGTACCATTTATTATAGTCCAGAATATAGTTTGCAATGAGTACTTTTCAATAAGTTGTTGTTGAATTGTGTTTGTAAATGCAGTTTAACTGTTGTTTAGCTTTTTTTCTATCCGTTTATTCGAAGTCCTCCTTAGAGCGGGGGGGCCTGTTGACAAGGCCCATGTGCAGGAACTCCATCATGAAAACAGTTAATGGGGCCCTGATCCTGGGGAGATCCAGCCTCAAAAGGCCTCACTATCTGTAAAAGATAAGAAGCGGAGAGAAGAAACAAACTCCCCTCGCTTCGGTGTGTGAGGGAGAGAGAGAGGAGGAAGCTGTGTGTGTTTGTGTGCATGTGCTGGAATGGGTGGGGGGGCAGCGTGGGCAAACGGGGTGGGGGGTGGCAGGCAGGCAAGGCAGGGTGGGACCGCCAGAGCTTCCCAGGGAGAGCCCTGAGCCACGGTTCATTCAGCTCCTGCAGAAGTGTAAACAGACAGTGATTGATTGAACGGTGGCGGGGTGGGCAGCGCAGCGCAGCACAAAGATGAAACGCTGAGCCACCGTCACAGCTTTGTTTTGGTTGCCTTTGCAAGCAAACACCGTTGGTTCCATGACTGTAGCTCTTATTTCTCCACCACACCAATAAAAGCATGTGACCTGCTTCACATGCATACATTCGCTGCTGTAAACTTATGTTTATTAGAGCCCCCCACCCCACACACACACACACACATCTAAGAATAACAAAGATTCCTCCGCTCCGCTTCTAATGCAAACACATGTAGTTCGCTTGCTAATGCACAATTCAGTCACATTTGTTGTGCGCTAACAGCAGTGTTTACATAGCACGATGTTGGCCTGAACTAATTGCATTCTTTTCAAATCAGTTAACACGGAACCGTCAGGCCGAGAGAAGGAGGCAGTCAGTCTGGAGGGGTAATCTGCCGCTCGTTTAAAGAGAAACAAAATGCATAATGAAAGGATAAGTCATGACTGATGCAATGTACAAAAGCAACAAAGCCTGTCTTAGTCGGTGTGTGGGAGGGGATCAGGTCTTACAGGAATACTTGTTTCAGATAGAAAACTTCTGCTGGGACTTCTCATCCCACACAACCTGCTGCACTGGATCTCCTCTCGTACAAGTTGGCCCTGTTGACGAGCTCAGGTTGTTAATCTTGTTATGTCATTGCTTAAATGCAGCCAAGTTCGAAAGAAAAGGCTGCTTCCGGTGTGTTTTAATACATCTACATGTTTGTTATAGCTTTCATTAGACACAGGTGTCCAGTTTTTCAGTATTGCTCAATTTAAGTTTTGTTCCTGGTTTGGATACTTTTAACATTGTTTAAAAGAAAATGACAAAACCTATCTTGATCTTACCATAGTTTTCTGAAAGGAAATGGGTTTTATCTGTTTAAAATCACACAATGGTCCCTGATAAGATTGTTACAGACAGCGTTTGTTTTTCTCCTCAGCCTCTCACCTGTGTGCCCTCGGCACGTTACGCCGCGTCAACGGTTCACGTTGAAGATTGTCCGATATGTTTCTGTTCGCAGCTCTGAACCAACAGAGGATCACACAGAGCGCTCCGGTGAAACAGGGAGGCCAGCTGCCTCCCAGCACTCACAGCGGAGTCCTGGGAGGAAACAACCAGATGAGGCTCCAGCAGATCGAGAAGGAGCGGCTCAGACTGAAGCAACACGAGGCACTTCGGCAGAGACCGCAGGTCAGCGCTCTTTGGGACAAATTTGGGCCTCAACGTACAAACTCATTAGGGAGGAAAAAAAAACTTTCAGTACATGTTCTCTTAAAGCGAAAACAGAGCAGTGAACTCCGGTGACTCACATGTTAAATGATGGCAGCAGAGATTTTTTTTTAAGCCTGTAATTCTTCAATAGGCCTTTCAATGAGTCATGAGTACATGAGTATAGTGGTGGATCTTAAGCCTCCTTTGATCAGTCTTTATTGTTCAACTCGCCTGCCATGAAGCCGTGTGAGTCATCGGTGGTAATTTTATCACTTCCTAACAGCGACGTGACAGTGCCGCCCACACAGGGTGGTACCGCCGCGTCTACTGGTTTACTCAGAACTGTGTCATAACACCAGAAACACAGCTTTCTGATTATGAATGAATCCTGACTCTGTTTACCCTGCCGTTCACATGGGTTGTTTAAAGTTCACCATGTAGGAAGTGACCCGTGTGTGTACACGCACCAGCCAGTAAAGAGAAACCTACTATCTAACCTCACTGAAAGTCCACAGAGATTATGTTCTGCAGCTTTAAGCAACTGGGTTATTGTCAGATTGTTTAGAAACTTTGTGTGACAAAGAAAGCTGGTTTCCTCAAAGATTTCCAGCCTTCTGGCTCACAGCAAACAGTCAAACCGGACCTGGAGTGCTCGGAACAACATAACCTCCTACAAACAGTCAATTTTTACATTTCATAGCGTTTCGACTTCTGTAGTTCTGCTCAGTACAGAAAAATAGATGCAGTTGCTTTGCTGACTACTTTCCACTTTATAATTATTTTAAAATGAACTAAAATGACAAACGGATGCTTCTCTTTTATTTATTTATTTTTTTGGGGGTGAGGTACAGCTAATACTTTGAATTTGCCCGTTTTAATTAGACTCCACCCATCTCTAAACACGATGCATGAGTTTTGATCTTGAGTTACTGTTTGATATAAAAATAGTAATTTGGAGGCACAAACGCGATGAAGTCAGAACTCAAGTATCTGCATCTAACCCTCAAATGGTGGAGAACATCTGTTGCCAGGTTAGATTTTCAAAGGCTGAATTATTCACTTTCACTGTTTGAAATCTGCTCTTAAATTCAAAAGCAGAGACACGGCTGTTAATAATGTTGGGTATTATTGGGTTTTAGCCAGTGGGGAAAGTTTGAGTGGATTGTGATGGCACTGATGCCTTTTTTTCCCTTTTTGTTCTTTTGAGAGGTAGCAGGATTCTTGTCTGATTTACAAGCTCAGACTCATGAAAGTATAAAGTCAGTTTTAGGCCGGTCCCGATGGGCAGGTGTTGGAATTGACGTCATCAACAATCGTGTCCCAATTTGTTTACTAGTTCCATGTTCATAAGCTTGGTAAATCCAACTGGTTGAAGTTTTCTGGTGGCTTTAAACAAATGTACGATCAGCTAAGTTTAGCTTTGAAGTTTCTGTGGATGTCTTACCAGATAAATCTGTTAAACAAACCCATTTTGGTCATGGGAGTGTAGGCTGCCACTAATCTTCCCCTCATCTCCAAATAGGAAATGTGACTTCCGGCGGCAGATGGGAAATTTAACTTTTGAGTTTCCCACTGGAGGAAATAAGAGCATTATATGCAGTTAAACTGTGGAAAAACCTCCCAGAACAGAATGTCAGTGATACCAGAAACACAGCCAGCAACATCCTGTGCTTTGACGCGACAATTAGGTCTAGTTTGACACATCTGTGACTTCCGGTTGGGCCGAACCTGTTTTTCAGCTGCTTAGAGATGAGGCAAGTGTGTCACGATGACAGGTCCCAAGATTTTATGATCTGGCTGCCTCCCTTTTGTTCTTTTCCTTGTAAAAAAAAAAAAACAACCTTAAACGGAGCTTAAAAATAGCGACACAAGTCATTTCATGTCACCGTCCTGTCGAAGGAAAAGAGAACAACGGGACTTCGTATCCTCAGCCTTTTAGGATCCAGCACAGAAAACAATAGTTTCTGACTGCAGGTCGCTTCTTACGCAACGTGAAACTTCCAACAAGACAACGTGGAGAGCAACACATTAGGAGTGTGCCTTTTCTTTGGTTTCACACTGACTGCTGAGGTATCAGGCAGCTGACTCAGGTTTTATTTGCCAGCTTGAATTCAACATGGCCGACCGAGCCACATCTTTCAGGATGTGGGAATGTTTGGAACGTGTTGAGGATAACTCTTAGCTACTGCAACGTCCACTTTACCTCATTATATGTGTTAGCTGTAGCAGCCGCTGTGGATGAAATCAGATGTAGGTGTTCATCCAGTGAGAGTTTCATTAAAATCCGTCTGAGATATTTTGCTAACAGACTAACAGGGTTTATGCCAACTGTTAAAACAAAAATCTTAGGTGAAGATCTTACATAGTGGTCATAGTTGGCTTTAGTGGCCATTTTGATTTGGGTTGTTTTCTGCACATTTTATTAAAAACCGCTCAGTGGTTTGTGAGATATTTTGCTAACAAAACAAATAGCATTGACCCTGTGTTGCCGCTGTGCTGAATCAGTTTGTGTCAATGTTGCTTAGGATTTTGTTGTTCGTTGACAGGAGCTGGCTTTGAGGAACCAGCTGCCCACCAGCATGGAACAAGACGGCGGCTCGAACCCCGTGTCCTCCCCTCTGGCCCAAGATGCTCGGACCATGACCGCTAACAGCTCGGACCCATTCCTCAACAGGTTAGTGTCTCAGTCTGCTGAAACCTTCGCTCCGTGACCCGGATAAGTGAATCTGTGTGCTCGACTGTTTGAGCCCGAGTTCTGCTGAGAGGTGAATTATGCAAGTTATAAAAACAGAGAGCTTGTCTCTTGGCTTAACCCTCCTCACATGGTAATGACTCACGCAGACCTGCAGATAAGTGGGAGTTTACCGCACAATCATGACCTCTGGTGTGCAACCGCTGCAATAAAGGTAAATGGAACCAAAATGGAGGTGCGCGTTCTGAAACTCTTGGAACTTGAAGAGAAAAGCCGCTGTGCTGAGACCCGATCAGAAACGGCTGCGGGAGGATTTTCGGTGTACGGGAGCGGCTCCACGTCATTCTGAACAGGCGAAGCTCCCGTTCTTCTCAGAGCGGACAAAGTGTGGAAAGGGCTGAATAGCAAGCAGGCCATGAGAACATGTGGTCCAGTCAGTAGACAGGCCGACCTAATCTCCCCTCCTCCCCCTGTTCCCTTCACTCCCTGCGTTCACAAAGGCCTCATTCATCCTGCCTCTGCCATACTCTGCCTACATATTTTTCTGCTAATTAGTATAGGCTTGTCAAATGTCTTCTTTTCTGCCTTTGTCTCTGTTGTCCCTTTCATTGTTGCTTTTTTTCCTGAGTTCTGCAATAAAGGGTGAAAAAGTGAAGCTCTGTTTCACTTGTGTCACCGTGGATTTGTCACCGCGGTCATTCAGATGGATGCCAGAGAAAACGAGATTTTCCTGGCAGAATGCGTGCCGAACGACGTCGCCGAAGAAGCTGAAACCGAGCTGAAAACTGCAAAATTCACCTAATGGCTAATTGTAGCAAAAAGCTATCAAACATGCTAATCAAAAGCGAGCTCAAAGTATCAAAACACTCAAGCTGAATGATTAAAAATAGCAAAAGGCGAGGTAAAAGCCAGAAAATCCCCAAAAGGCTAGATAAATCTAAAATGAGCAAAACGTTAGTAAAAAGCCAAAAGCATCTCGAGAAGACAACAATAGATCAGGTATGTTAATGATTTATCCATTTCTAGGGGGAAAATTACAGCAAGTAAAGTGAAATATTTTGCAAAAAACAAAAGGTAAAGCTGAATGAGCTGAACGTTTTATTAGACAAATAACCTAATCAGAACAAAGTGTGAGGAACGGGTTAGATGTCAAAATATGTATGGAAAAATAAGAAAGAATAACAAAAAAACACAAAAATGGTATAAATCCTCACTCAGGATTCAAACATTTCTAAAAGTTTCTCTGCAGATGGCCTCAGAGGTTATTATAGCTACGTTTGTGTTTTAAATAATCAAGTTTTCAGTATTTATTTAATTTCTTTTAGTGCCGTTTGAGAGAAAAGCGAAGCGAAGATCCAGTAAATTCAGGCGAAAAGCTCCTTGTGGGTTTCCGTTTGATTTGAAATCGATGTGGACCGTTTCTGATCTTCTCCTCTGTGATTCCCAGCGGGACCTACCACTCCAGGGATGAGAGCACAGACAGCGGGCTGAGTATGAGCAGCTACAGCGTCCCTCGCACTCCCGATGACTTCCTGAACAGCGTGGATGAAATGGACACAGGTGAGTTACCGTCTGTTCTTCTGCTTCTCTACGGGAAAATCAAACAAGCGAGTAAAAATGTGTGCAGTTAAAAAAAACAAGATTAACGGGCTGAAATTTAGCTGAAGATCTTTCCTCACATGTAACTTGAATTTTAGCACACACACCGTTCCCTGTACAGTTTGCAATTTTTCTAAAATGAAACAAAAATGGAAGAATAAATTATTGATGGATCTTAAAGTTTTAACAGACAAAATACTACAAAAATGACTTTCACTGACCTGTTACAGTTTATTTACACCATGTGAATAAATCTAAAATTAGCTACTTGTTTACAAAAGTTTACAACAAACAACCTTTTTCTTTTTAATTAATCTTATTTTTTAATTGTTGATTTTAATTGTTCTCTTTTGCAAGAGGATTTTATGTCAGTTATTGGTAAATATAAGATCTCAGCTGCTCAGTCGGAGACATTCAGACCAGACAGGCTTTAAATTTTAAATTAAAACTTTAAATTCTGCAAAATAAGGCTTGACAACATCTTCCCCAAATAACCACGGCCCTCGTAGAAAAAGATTCTTCAATAAACGTAGTTTCTCTTAAATTCTTCCACAGACACGGATAATAACTCGTTTTCTTCTGCTCACCAGGGGACCAACTTCCACCCTCCATGGCAACGCAGCCCAGTCGCTTCCCTGACTATCTGGACGCCATCCCGGGAACGGACGTGGATCTGGGCACCCTGGAGGGCGAGAGCATGGCGGTGGAGGGCGAGGAGCTGATGCCCAGCCTGCAGGAGCCCCTGAGCTCCGACATCCTCAGCGACATGGAGTCGGTGCTCGCAGCCACCAAGATCGACAAGGAGAGCTTCCTCACGTGGTTATAGAGGCCGGGAGCGAGGTGCGGCGCGGTGCGGTGCGGCGCGGTGCGGCGCGGTGCGGCGCGGCGCGGCGTCCTCCTCTTCGCTCCGAACTCACTGTTCCGACGCTCTGAACTTCTGCCTGCTCTCATCTGTGAAGGATTTGCTTTTTACCAGACATTTCAGCGAGCCTCTCTGGACTTCCGGGCCTCTCAGCGTGGAAGGCTAACCTCTTTTCAGGCAGTATTGTTCTGTTCTTTTCTCTGGTGTTGTTTTTTGTGTGTGTGTCTCTTAATTTTGTCTGTGTCTTCAAGGCTGGCCTATGAACAGACAATTATGCAAGGGCCCCTAAATTGTTACCAGAGCATAGAGCATAGCCGACCTGGGCAGGTGCACGAACTCTTCTGCGAGGACGGCCATTGTTGCTCGCCACCTGGCGTCCTTAGAGCCCGTCTGTCTTGCAGTATAGCATGGAAGCAGCACTACATAACTGTGTTTATTACAATTAGTTTGATAGCTTTATTTTTGGCCTCAGATTTCTTTAAAGCGAGCCTGCATAACCAAAAATGATGTATTTGGAGCGTAACGAACAATACTGATTTGGAGTGAAGGCAACACGAGGCCCACTTTGGAGAAGTTGGCTTTGCTTGGGGTGGGGGTACAACCTGGGGATCGACTACATTGCTGCTTGGCTGTGCCAGCTAGTCTAAGTTAAACCTTTTGATAGATCAAGTGCCTTCAGATGTATTTTTTTTATGCGAGCAACACTAATAACTCTCCAGCATCAGTGAGTATCAGGCTGTAGAAACGAATATGTTCTTCTAATGTTCAGTAATCCAAACTGTATTGTATTTTTATTTTTTAAACGTAAGGTGATTTTGGGGATCTTTTTTTGTTTTAATCTCTAGCTTCTTTGTATTTCCTTCTTAACGGAGCCTAACCCACTCTTCACGTGTTATATCTTTTTTAGTGTTTTATTTTTTAGCTTGTTATTCGTGTTATAATAGATTAGATCAAACTTCTTTGTTTTTTTTTTCTTTAATAGTTTAATTGAAACCTTTAAACTTTTTTAACAATATTGCTTCAAGATTCACAAAACATGCTGTTTGTTCTGGCATCTTTTTTTTTATAAATATAAACATTTTACTGATTTTTTTTTTTTTCTTATTGTTGCTTTACTATATATACTTATTAGTGTTATTGTATTTTTGATCACAAGCAGCTTTTACTATCTCTGCTAAACATTAACCAAAAAACAACCAAACCAACCAACAAGCAGAAACTATAGCTCAGATCAGTTGAAGCATGTGACCGTTTAGATGAATTACAATGTTTGGAGCTGAAACCCCCCCGTGTGATGCTGTGTTGAGTGTTTAAAAGGTTTTTAGACTCCAGCTTGGAAAGGTTTTAGCAGGTTTTAGTCACGTTCAGAGTAATGTAGAGGGTTAGGCTTTGGCTGATGGCTGAGAGTTATCCAGCTTCTTTTTTTTAAAAAATGGAACAAATCAGAAAAACAATCAAATATTTCAGTCAGGATTTGTCGTGACAAATTCCAAAGATTTTTTTTTTTTTTTTTTTGCTTCCACCTTCAGAGTCGAGACAGTGTGTGATCCGTGAAGCAGTCTCTGTATGAACTGACTGTATAAGCTAATGAGATGATTTACGTATGTTTTAAGTGTTATTAAACACACCGGATTAGTTCTAGCTAAGAGATTCTTTTTCTATGGTTGTTTTGAGTGACTAACCCTGAGATGTTTTTTTTTAAAGATGAGCTTTCAGAACAGAGAAGCAGGTGATCCTTGAACAGCACTCGCATGTTTACATACTTTAAGAAACTCCGACAGCCGCAGTGGAGACAACACACTGATGAGCCTCTCATGATCGCGTTCTGATGTTTACGAGATGACTCCATCTTCACAGTAACCTTTGAATAACCCGCCTGCGAGGCCGCGCCCTCGGCCGAGGCCTCGCAGGATGTCACACACAGCCAAGAGTAAATTGGTAGCATTAACTTGATGGAACACAATACATTTATCTTAGATTTAGGAGACATGAACTTTTTTTTTTAATTATTATTATTATTATTATTATTTTTTGTGAGAAACTACGTGTTTAGTACAGATTTTTACTGATCATGAAACCACGTGTTAATGCAGAGGTTCTCAGCTGGGTTGGCTTCTGGACCCGGTCGGCTCGAATCGAGGAACATTTTCCAACTTTTTAAATTTATTGGTTGAGAAGAAGACGCAGTTTGAACCTGAAATAGTAGAGTAGAATACCACAGCCAACACACACACACAAGTTTAATTGTAAACCAAAATGACAAGCAGCTGGTGATGCCCTTCTACGCTCAATTAGCTGCATTTTAATTATAAACATTTACTTTTTTTAACAAGCTCAAGTACCTTCATGCACAAACTAAATAAAGTCTGTAGTTTCAAAAAGACTTGAAATGTAGCTTTAGTTGACGACCCACCAACTGAATCTAACAAACAGCAACTTATTAAAATGATTCAGACACTTATTCAAACATTAACTGTAAGCCTGACAACAATCAGACCCATGATTTGTTTTTGTTTTTGTTTTTGTTGCCCAGGTCCATGAGCCATCAGTTGAGAATCACTGTGTTAACAATGGTTTTAAGATAAAATGAACAGTGTTGGTGAGAAGAATGCAACTAAAAGAATTGGTACACCACAGTGCTTGCGTCGCACGGCTAGTTTTTTTTTTTTTTTTTTTTAATGCCTTGATGCATTTTTGTCACAAATCTGATTTGTATCCTTAGTGTGTAAATCGTCAGAGCGTTAGCTGTTGGCTCGTTGTAGCAGTAGAACTAATCACAAGTTAAAGGATTTTGTATTTAGAGATTTCTAAATGCACATAAAATGAATTTATACTCAGCATTGACTGTTCATTTTTGATAGATATGTGCATGTGTTTTAGAACAAAAAAAAAAATCTGTTACAATATACATTTCTTCATATGATACTTTGAAATTGGCCTGAAATAAAGTATATACTTTGTGGTAATTTTACTTGTGGTTTTATGTTTCTTTTAACCATTTTGACATAGTAATTTGCATTTGTTGATTTTTAGTTATAGATTTTTTTATTATTATTTCAGGAACCTAAAATTAATAATTTTTGATTTATTTGCATGTTTCATATGTGCATTGTGCTGAAGGGCATCATGCATGGTCCCTCTTTAGGCGGTATCTCACTGGGCTGTGGCTGCTGGACACTAAAACTTGAGAGCTCCTCCACTTTTGAGACCAGTTGGAGACACCTGCAACAATCCTGAGATGGGTTCAAGACACCCGCAATGATTCTGGGACTATTTTGAGACCAAATTTTTGAACATGTCCTAAATTCAAGCGTGACAAAATTATGAGTCTCTGCACCTTCAAGCGAAGGAGGTGAGAAATTTTCATTCACAAACAGTCGCAGAGCAGTCAGATACTACTTTTACTTTGAAGGCCATTTTCAAATTACCACTTAACTCCGTATGCATGTTTGATTGTGTGGAAAAAATAACCCGGAAGTACTAAAATTAGCCTGTAAGTTAACAGAGAGAATGGACCCAGCTGAGATAAAATCCAGGGAGCTTTTTGCTGTAAAGCATCTATGATAATTACCATCCTACACCTCCCTTCACATAACTGATTTAAAAAAATGAAAGCTGATAAAAGCTCATCTACAGTAAGGAACAAATTTTAAAAAATTAATCAATGTTTTAATTTTTTTTGTTGAGGTTCTGCTTATGTCCACATGTTGTTCGTGTTGTTCCTAAAAGTGGCTGCTAGAGGGCAGTGAATCTGACAGAGATTCAAAAATACCACCTTAATTAAACCGTTTGTTAAACCGCTGAGCTGTTGAATGAACACAGGTGCGTTTTTAACGTTTGAGCGCACATATGTAGCGCTTTGGCTGAAAGGTAAGCGACGTAATGACTTGTTGCAGTTTCCATTTCTTTTACGGCTCTTCACAGAGACTTTTTTGCCTGTTAGCTTGACGTAAAAGTTTGTTTAGGCTAAATCCAGCGAGGCTAAGTCGCTCAGGTAGAGGCAGGAGTTAAAATGGACGCCATTTATGAATCCTTATAAACGGTTACAATTAAAATACACAAACAGCACAGCTGGAAAAATCGCATTGTATCGTTTTCAGGATCAAAATGACATTAAAAAAAACTTGACGCAGTTACCTGATTGAACCACTGGAGGGCGCTGAATACGGTTACGTCACACTTCTCTCTTTATTCTCTCTAAGAAGCTGGTGGCTGAGGTGCAGCTCAGATTTTGGACTCTAGGAGTTGTGGGTCTTGCAAATTTACGGTGGTCATCAGGTTTTATTTTTAAATAAAACTTTATTGAACAAATAAGATCTAGACAGAACAAATAACTGCACAGAAATAATATTTGAAAGAAGAATGTTTGGGGTTAAGCATGAATGTGAGGAAAATGTAGTATTAATTATTTTTACATAGCCAAACAAAAGAAGGCTTGTTTCTCCATTTTGAAGCAATTAATATGATTTGTACCCATAATTACATAAACTGCATCAAAATATGACAGGTTCAGATGATCCATGCAGAATCAAGTTTAAAGATGGGTTTATTATTAATCTTGACTACTTCTAGTATCCAGCCACAAATCTTTATGAGAGAAAAACAGATGTAAAAGTCCTGAATATAAAAGCTAATTCTAAAAATTTTGGCCACTGTGTGAACCACGTGGATGGAATAAAAAAAGTGTTTCTTTTATATTAGTGTTGTGTATTTTACCCATGATTTCAGGCTTCAGCTTCAGACACTTGTCCAGCCAGTTTTGTCACTTCATTAATAAACGTTTTGCTGCTCTTCTTGTCTCTCAAATGACAACGAGATGATCTTTATTTGGCCGGTTTTCTGTGTGCGATATTAAACCTGTAGTAGTTTAACTCCACCTTGGGAATCGATGCAGTAAATGTAACTCGTGTCTACGTTAGTTCAGAAATAAGAGAATTGTGATTTTGACTTAAACTCTCCTCTTTGCCTTTTTATACTTGAAATTTTAAAAACTGGAAAGCCATCACTTTCTTTCAGGAAAGGAATAAAGGGACTTGGTGGTTTTAAATAACTTTATATTTGCTTTAATGCCTCTTAACTATGTTTAATAATGAATAAATTGAAATGTTTATATGCATTCAGTCTTTTTAATCATAATGTAAGCCGGAAACTTTTTTTAAACAAGTTCCACCTGTAAAATACTAAGCTGTTGGCAGGTATTAAAAGTACTAGTACAGGCCTATGAGCTTATATTATGTTTGACATAAATGACCAAACCTGCAAACCCCTGCCCACATTCTGGCTGAAGGGTGCAGTCTTGGCTCTTCCTCTGCCCCACAACATCTGAACACATTTTTGAGATACCCTGAGTCATGTTTACTTGCTGTGTTTTCTTATGTTTTGTTACTAATAGAGACCTAACAGGTGCTGCTGATGTAGCCATGTGCATATTAGTTACCATCATTCACTTCTGTTTTTACTGCTGTTCTTTTAAAACTTGTGTTTTAGAGCCAGGATCATAATGAGACGGAACCCATGTGCTGTTGGACATCTTTTACTTCACAGTTAAGCTTATAACGGTTAATTAGCTCGTTATTTATCTTAAGATTTCCACCACGAGTTTGAGAACCATGGTGATAAGTTAGAAGGAGGATGTCTGGATTTTAAAACGTAGTCAGTGTTAAACTGTCATTAAGTAAAACCTTTGCATAATCTGGAAATTTCATAAAGAAAAGCAAACAAATCAACACTTTATTCAAATAAATTTTATTAATTACATGTAACATAATGTCTAATTACTATTCCAAATATTATTAAATATCACAGGAGGAAAAATAAATGGTTACATTATTTCAGATGCTTTAAAATCTACCACAGGTGAGAATGTTTGAACAGTAAGGAGGAAACGTGGTGTGTGGTGGCGAAACTTCAGGGGGTAAATACTGCGTCGTGCTAAACTGTGGATGAAAAAACTCAACGGAAGATGTCTTTATGCGATTGTTTTGTTTTCACAGTGTGAGTTTTGTATTTTATTCCACGACAACACTAAAGCATGAAATACAATCTACAAAAAAAGAAAAAAAAATGGTGACAAGAATGTTTCTTGGAGAATACACAAGGAACAAATATGCAAGTACTGAAAACAAAACAAAATCGTTTCACAGTAAATACAATACGAAACAATTCAGTATACATGGATAACAAATAATTTGAGTTTATAAAATTTCATTTGAACAGTACTTAGAAATTTTATTCATTTTACATTACATACCTGGACTCTACAATTTGAGCTGCAGGTCATTTTTTTTTGTAATCTCTAATCCAAATTTATGAGTGACTACCCAGAATCTCATCCAGATTAATGTCTTTCATCCAGTCGTCATTCCCAGAGCCAGACTTCAGTAGAGAGTCAATGAAGTCTGAGTCTGCATTGATACCTGGGACGGTGTTGTCTCCCTCAGGGAGGAAGTCAAAGGTCAGACGGTTGGATCTATTGTTCTGGTAGCTGCTGGAGCTGGGACTGGCATCTGTAAAATTACCTGCTGGCACTCTCTGTTCAGGAGAGGCCTGGTTCAGGTTTCTCATCGGTGATGGACAGCCCATCATGGCCTGGCTGGGCCTCGGTCCCATGTCTCCTATTGAAGGGTTCAGAGGGAGCATCCCGATCTCCGGTGCTACCTGATTGGGTGGGCTGATATGCCTGGGTTGGTAAGGATGGTTGGGCATGTCTTGCACACCCTGCGACTGTAGTGGGTTTGGTAGACGCCTTACACAGAGTCCAGTTGTCATTTGCTTGTTGGCCGAACCCCAGCCCATGCCGACATTTGTCATTGAGCCTCCCAGACCCTGTACTGCCACCCCAGAGGAATGCAAGTCAGCTGTCGCTCTCTGGTGTTGGACACCTGCTACATTGTTCATCCCAAAAGACTTTCCTTGGGTGTTTGGCCCCAGGAACCTCGGTTTATTTTGGTTCAGTTCGATACGATTGCGACAGTTTTGCTGCTGAAACTGTCCAATACAAGAACTGGTGTGGCAGTCTGTCCTGATACCAAATCTGCGATCTGACGGTAAAGGGTTTATCTTTGAAGCCGAGCCACTCGACAGCTGGCAAGAAATGGACTGCAGACTATTCTCAGGACCACTGCTGGGAGGCTGGGAGGAGTTTTGACCTAAAAAAGAAAATCAAGCAAACCTGGGTTACTAATGCTGTTACTTGTGAGGACTTAAAGTAATACTGTACATTTGTAAAGTAAAATCCAGTACCTGTGAAGATGGTTCCTTGTGGAACTCCCACCAGGCTTCTCGACTGCTTATATTCTGGTGGTGGTCTTGTAAGATGTCGACTAAACTGATCATGTGGGTTGTCTTTGTCCTGAAAGGAGAAGGCAGAGTTATGAGTGCCGATTTGATCGTTTATTAATTTGAAGATTTAGATATGAGCTACACATGGAGCTTACTGTATTGTTGATTGTGTGCTGCTGCTGGTTAACCTGTCTCTGCATGGCCTGGCTTTTGGCCGGGCCTTTCTGCTGGTTGCTGTGTGCGGAGGGCTGTGGTTGAGCTTGAACTGGCATGACTCCTAGGTTTCCATTAGTGGGCAGCCTTGTGCCAGCAGGAGCACCCTTTCGAAGAAGAAACAAGATGTTTTACAATAATATCATCATTGCCACAACCCTGCTTTTGAATAGCTTTTACTTCCTAAACTTTATCAAGAACCTGGAGAGGTGTCGTGAAACATAAAAGCAAAATGATGTAAGTGCTGTGGTTGACCACTAGAGGGCAAAACTCTACAAGAAATCCCATCTGTGTCAAAGATGCTATTCAGTCTGTAGAATGTGGTCAAGGCTACTCCCTCTGCAGATGAAAAAAGGAGACACGGAAAGAGGCTTTTTTTTGGGAAGGGGAGGGGGTACGGAGGGAGTGAGTCCTCCTCAAGGCCTGATTTTCCCTTGATAATTGTGTCTAAAGAGAGTGGAAAGAATCCCTGAGACAGCAGGAAATGTGTGCCGATGGGAAGTTAAGCTCCAACACTATGACTGCCTCCAATTTTTGGGCTCTTTTACTGATCACTGTGTTGTGTTTGGCAAGGAGACGTTCCATCCTCTGTAAATTCATTTGGCTCGTGACATTATTGCTGATTAATAGTAGTCAGCAAAACTGCGATTTAATTGAGACATCCGTACGTGTTGGAAGTCTTTTCCTCGCAGGCTTTTGCAGAAAGCTTTTAGCATCTCAGCTTTTTGACATGTTATATTTCCTTGCGCTGCATATTTTCGTAAGCTTTTTTTAGACAACCGTGCAGACCATTGACAGACTCCAAGTATAATTTGTCTCCTGTGGACACAAGGACACCCTCACAACGCTTTAGCTTCACGCAAGTCAAGCATTTGTCATGAAGGAGGTTAATGTGTTCTAAATACAAGTCAACACACTCTGTGTACACAGTGTCAGTTGTTGTGTTGACTTCAATGTTTTCCAGGATGAAAAGGATTAGAAAATCAACAATGAATTCATAAAGAGCTTTTAAAGAACAGATTTTGTGATTCCCACATAAAAAAACAGAGAAAAGCAGGTAAAGCAAATATACAGAGTCACGGGGTTAGATTGATTTAACCAAGGTATGGACTGTAAGAGCTGATGACCCTCACAGACAAACTTATTCCACCTTTGTTCGAAGCAAAAATCCAACACTTTGCTAGTAAAAGTGAGTAATTCTTTTATTCTGATGTGTCATAAAGTTGTTTTCTGTGCCCCCTTCCCTCGCCTTTCTTATTCTTCTCAAGCTTGCTGTAAATGAATACCACATGTGGCTCAGGCTGGAGAACGGGAAGAGAGAGATTTCGACTCCCATCATGCAGCAGTGCAGGCAGCTGACAGCGATCCAGGCCTAGCCTTGTCGGCTCTCACACTGCACTTCCTCCAGTCTGGTCTCAGGATGCTGTCCCTTGGGAGCGCCGAGGCATCTGGACTTGGCCACTGCTCCCTTTCCCAGCAAACAAGTCCTCCCTTCACAGTGACCTGTAAGCTCAACCCGGTGGGCCCGGCTCCTATCTTGACTGAAGGATGTGGTGCCACAAGATCATCAACTAATGTTTAGGATTCTTTATCTACTGCTTAGTTTTTTGTTGCTGCTGAAACCAAACAATCAGCTGATGGTTGATGGTAAATACATTAAAAGGAAAAAACTATAAAGTGCAACACACATCTGCACCAGATTCAAAGTACAAAAAAGGATACACACTTACCACATTTTTCAAACCAAGTAGAAGTACTTACATCAAAGTACTTGCCGATACAAGTACTGATAAAAATCATTACACTTCTAACAATTACTTTAAAGATGTGTTTGAAAACTTGTTTATTGGCGATTAGCAAATAACTTTATGGTGCATTAGAGCCACAAACTGGTAAGAAGTGTGGATCAGGACAGCCAACTAAAAAAAACAAAACTATGTAAATAAACCTTACAGCTGACGTTGTTTCTCTTTTAACACCTGACTGCTCAACGGAAAGGGGAATGTCACGCTGCATGGAGTGGTGACAGGTACTGTTGGACTGATACTCAATACTGGTAACAGTACAAAAAACCCATACTGTACTATAATTGTACATATTTGGGTATAGTGATGCTTTATGGTTTAAAGCTCTAGTATTGAAACAGAAATTGGGTTCAATGAAAGTTTACTACTGGATGAGCTCATTGCTGTTAAATGTCTAAATTTGATCTAATCTGGAGTGTATACTGGGACATACCAACTATATCAGCCCCGACTCACTGGGGAAGAATGTTTGACAGCTTGAGATTTAAATCAATACATGTGGCAAAGGTTTAGCTGAAATAAAAGCTATAAGTATAATGAAGAGACATTAAAAAAATGACCAAGCATTTTTTTTTAAAGGGTAAGTGAATCTGGTATGTTCTAGACAAACATTTGTGGGGGGGTTTTCCACATTTTCCCAGTTCTGGGTGTGCATGCTGGACATTTTAGCATTTAGGAAATACTTCGACAGCACATAATTTCCAGATCAATATCAGACAAAAAACAAAATCTAAATTCATGAATCAGACCTGATTTGTTTAGTTTGTCTTCACTGTTCTGTAACTCCCTAAAGTAACGTTTTCTTTCCTTGTCTGAAACAACTACTAATGCCAAATATACTAGATTTTTTTACCTCTAAATTAGCTCTGCCCACGATCTGCAGTAATTCCGGTTTCCAAATGCTTCCGTGTCCTCCATGAGAACAATTTAGAGTGAGTGATGTAAATTTCTGTGCAACCTCAAACTTGAAATGATTTTTAACTGAGGGTTTAATTTTAAACGTGGTTTGATCCAGGAGCTGATTAATAGGTTGTTTCAAGGTTTAAATAAGCATAAAAACTCACGTCCGGCTGTTTCAAAATAAAAAGCTTCACAGCTCTGGTCAGTGGGAGAAAACCCACTGTTAGTCGCTAGTGTTACACAGGGGATTAGGGCATTCTTTCAGGACCTTTATTTCTTTGGCATTAGTATTTCAGCTCGCTGTGGGAAGAGATTTCCCTCCTTTTTCTCCTCTCTGTGAGCCGTCCCTTCCTCATTAGCTGCATTTTTAACCCTGTCCCTACTGACTGCAGAAAACAAACACCATTATCTACATTTTTTTAAAAACAACTATGCTCTAAAATTATAAACTAGCTGTTGTTTATTTTGCATAAATTAAAAATATTCAGAATAACATCAGATTTCGAGCATGGTATTTGCATATACATTAGTTCCAAACAAAAAACACAGAAACAGAAGGTCTTTGGGGAAAACGTCCAACCAAACCATTAACCGGAACCAACTTGAGCACAGCTTTGTCTCCTCATTTTCTTTTTCAGGGCTTTTGGACTTGAGAAAGTTTTTTCTTGTTTAATTTAACAAAATACATTTAAACATTTTCAGTATTTGAAAAATGGAACTATTTGAATTTTTCTACACCTGCTTTATGTTATCACATGAGCAACATCTGTGGCAAACACCAATGTTGTTTGGATGAAAACAAAAAGTTTTTAATAAATTCTCAAATATCGTAAATGTGTAACAATACTTTATTTAGTATTTACTTGAACTGCTAGAAATTACTAGTATGAGTTGCTTTAGATGGCAAACATTTACTTTAGAAAACACAAAATAGCTATAAGTTAGTCAATATTACAGATATTTAGCTAAAAATGAGAGTTTTAGTAACAAAAACTGGTCCTGAAGTTGGACTCTGAGTATTAATTGATCACACAGGATCGGTTTAAAACTTTGTCATTAACTATTGGAATCAACTTTGTCTGTTACCAAAATATGTCATGAATCAATGAGATTCATTTTAATTCAACTTTCAGAAATTAATCTTTGCAACTGATTAACTTTTGGACTCAGTTCAATTCAAAATGGTCGCCGTAGCCAACTTTAGGAAACACAAACATGGCTGCAGCTCAGCCAGTTTTACAGATACGTGTGGAAGTAACGGAGCAACACACTGCGTAACATTTTTCCTTTAACTGTTGGAGTTAACCTTATTTGTCATTAACCACTGGGCAGGTGTTAGTGGCGCTTTCAGGAAGCTTCAATAAAATTGTGAATTTCACAGATATTGTGCTAAAATGTGGTAGTAGCTGGGAGTCAATTACAGCACATACTCAGATTGCAAATACTGTTTGACCAAAATGGCCATAACGTCCTCATTTTGCCACAAAAAGTGATTTTAATTTAAATCTCTGGCATGAAAGTGGCAGGTGATATGCATTCTTTCAAGAATTGCTAGGCCTTTATTGTGATCAGCTGTGAGGACATTAGGACTAGTCCTAACATTAAAGACACCTATAAGATTTTTGTCGAGTGAAAAGGTTGCTTGGAGATCTGTATCAGGATCTGTAATCCAGAATCATAACTGATAGAGCAAAATTCAAAGTGCTGATTAACTCACTCATCACTCCTGACTAGTTAAAATTGTTGCACGGTGTTAAATAGGCCTCCCATATTGGCCCAGTAAAGCATTTAGAGCTGTGTCAGCACAAGCAGAAGCAGTTGTAATTGCTGTTGTGGGTAAGATTAAAATGTCATAAAAGAGAAAGAGCTTGTCTGTATTTCTCACTGTTAGCTCTTGTTGTGCACAGGCTGCTGCATTTAAAAACCAGGTCAAACTCAGAATCCAGCCTCTGGCTGTTCTGACATGCCGGTAAAACAGCTCGCAAGTAGCTGGATGACTGAAATCCTACATCTTCGGATAACAAATTAACAAATTAACTTGTTTTCTGCTGTTTCAAACACAACTCCAGACATCTGCAGTGTCTTTTAGTGTACACCTGTTCCATGTGTCAACTAGACAATAGGTAAAGACATCTACAACAAAGGTTCTGACTTGTCGTAATCCAACATGCCAACATTCTGACATGACAAGTACAATTTAGGTTTAGAAACTCTAAAAGAGAAAAGTAGACATCATGAAACGTGAAGTAACGGATTTATCTAAAGCTAAGGTGATCATTTGTAAGAAATTGTTTAACAGTACAGCTGTTTTAGTTTAATCAGAGCGTGATGATGCGTTCGTCATTCTACCTTGTTTACTTTGATGTCTGTGTAACCCCCTCTTTTTCCCCCCTCTTTTTGCCCTCCCCCAGTCGCTCAAGCACTTCCCTTGATCTGCAGAGTTTCTGAGAGCTCTCTTGTGTGGCTCACATTATCATTTCACACAAAGGCAGCCACAGATAGTGTTGGTGCAAAAATGAAAGGGAGGACAGTCTAAATCTCCCCAATCATAACAAATCAGTGATTCAACCTCCGGCACCAGGCTAAGCAGATTACTGTCATTTTCCACCACTTGTCCCTTGTAGCTAACAACCTCCAATTAGTAAATCCCGCTGTGCATATCTGTGCCTTGACAGGGAGCCACCATGACAAGCAAAGAAATTAGAAGTCCTGCATGTTAATTTACCATGCTCTGGCAATGTGTGTCTTCGTCAAAAACCCTTTCAGGATGAATACACACTGAATGGACTCACAACAGCAAAGAGACAGACATCAGAAGGAACAAGTTCCAAACACGCAGGATCACATTCTTCCTGCAGACAGCAGGGCGGCTGCTAGAAGAAAACTGAGGAAACTAAGAGAGAAAGATAGGATAGGTAAGGCCTTGTCCACACAGAAACTAAGTCTTTCTAAAAAACAATCCTTTTATTTCTTCTGTCTTATAATTTCCTCATAAAACAGCACCATTTCTAGAAACATCTTCATCCACACGAAAACACCAAAAATGGCCCAAAATGCTGTAGTAACTATGCCAGGCCTGGATGTGGCGCTGTAGCGCTGCCACTAAAACAGAAAGCAATGCGTGGAACATGCACATAAAGCTCACACACTGGGTGCAAAATGTAAACACAATAATAATAAGAGGCCCTCAGGTTGTATTTTAGATTAAAGGTGGGGCTACGACATTGTTTTCAAAATGTTGCGAGTGGGGTTTCATGATTTTTTTTTTGTTTTTACTCTGGAACTCATTTTCAAAGAATACTATATTAGGGCTCCTTAAACATTGTTTCCTTGTGAATGCAAGGTAAGTAAACATATTCACAAAAAAATCTTCCAACGTGAACGAACCCTAAAGTGGCTTCTTTAGACTACGCTGTGCGCCGTCTTACTCCAACATCAGCAGGACAAAAATCTGAAGCTATTATTTTTATTTACTGAAGCACTACAAACTGTGGTTATTGTCATTAACTAACACAAAGATTATAAATTACTTTAACTGTTAATTGTTACAGGTATGTATTCATAAAGTCCCCTTGTAAATCTAAAGAACCATTTTGCTCCACAAAGGCAGATGTGAAAGGTGTCACATGAAGACAATCATTAAATGTTTACAGTTAGGTGGTACTATTAGTGTTGAAGTCATGAAGAGGACAGGACATCTGGACAGAACTCTTACCTGTGGCTGTTGAGACAGTCTGAAAGGCAGCCCTGCAGAAACAGACTTGGGTTGTAGACAAAGACCCCCTGATGTGGAGATCTGTTGGTTCTGGAAATGGAGAGCCGAATGTGTCTGATTCTGGCCCGGTGACGGTGACTGCTGCCGCTCCGTCTTGGTCACTGAGCTCGTCATGATGGACATCGGCTGAGTGGCAGAATGGGGCGCTTTAGGGCTGAAGTGTAATGTGGGCTTGGTGCCAAGACCTTTTAAGTCCAACTGATGGGAACCATTGTGGTCGTTTGACTTAAAGAGGCAGTTGCTGATGCCTTTACTATGAGACCCAATCCTGTGCTGGGTCAGTGGGGGTGGACTTGAGATCTTTACTTTGGGAAAGGTGCTGCTTGCAGGAGGCCAGCTGGTCATTCCCACATGTGGAGTTTGTTGGTGGTGATGGAGAAGAGAACTTGGCTGCTGCTGGTTTGCTGCCATCTGTTTAAGCTGCTGTGCGTGGGATATTTCTGGCCAGCATGGCATGACTCTGCTGTGTCCTGCCTGGGTATTAGTTTTTTGCGACGTGTTGGTGGAAGAGGTGCTGGTCAGGGTGAACGAGGGACCCGCCGAGGCTGGTCGAAGCTGTGCTGAGCCGTCATGATTCTGCCCAAAATCCTGTGAGTGCTCCGTTTTTATCTGCCTCTCCACCGGGGTACACAGATTAGCAGCTGCTCCTGCTGAGCTCGGGCGACCTAGATCTAAACCAAAGGTATCATCCTGCTTTAGCATCTTCTCAAACTCCAGATCATTGAGTGGAGGCACCGACTTTGTCAGTTCATCAAACAGATCCTGGAGCTCTGGATCAATCTGACCACCCCCTTCATCTTTGATGTCAAAAATCATCTCGGCATTTGAATGGCCACAAGACTGGATCTCCATCGGCTCTTTTTTCATTTCTTTCAGTGTCATGTTGAACATGTCTGACCCTGATATATGAGGCATTATGTAAGGCTTCCTCTGCATGCCAATGTTTGAGGCTCCTTGAAGAGAATTGGTTAAGCTGTGGTTGTAGTTCACGTGGTCCACTCCAGCAGTGTTTACACAGACACGTTTAAAGTCCGAACCACAGGAGAGGCCATTCTTCGGTACATGTCCTGATGCAGTCCCTTCAAACTTCCTGCGCAGAGATCCTTGAAGCTGCAAAATAACACATATAAGACATCAGTTATTAATCTTCACTTCAGTTTTCTTCAGACTTCCACTATAATAATAGTTCTGAAAACTACTATACTAAGTCACACAGAAGTAATAGGATCTACATGAATATAAATCCTAATTTATAATTCAGTAAAAGTTTGTCACAGATAGTGGAAATGTGACCAATTTGTGAAATTTGAAAAGAGGTTTTAATTAACAGACAATGAATTTATTGAAATTCTCTGCTCTGGCATACTAAATCATTCAGTTTGTATAAAATCAAAACGCACACGCAGAACTTTACAATTTTATTTAAACACTTGGAATTCAGTAATGAGGCCATGGAAATGTGTTTTGATAGATTGTAGTCTGAGCGCAGTGGATGGGATGAGAAAATAGTTAAGAATCTGATACAGTCGACGAACCACAGAGGGAAGAATAGCTTCTTTGTCTGTTTCCCTAATTTGCATACATTATGTGTTCCTCCATTGTGTTTCGTTAGATAGCAGAGTTCCTCCTTTGTGGCTGAGATTCTACTTAACATGCTGCTGGAGATATCTGATTTCCTTTTGTCCCATGTTCATGTCTTCATTTACGTATGAACGCGGTTAGGACTCACAAATCTTCTGTGAGACTCCACAAAACTAGAAATTAATGAGCGTGCTTTTCGTCATACAAAAACAATAAAACCATCTTCTTTTTTTCCCCCCTTGTTTTGGAGCTTGTGAGTCATTAACAAGAACCCGTTGAGAAACAAATAATGTATCTGGAGGCAATCTCACACTGTTGTATACACAAAAAATGGCTTATCTCGACATATTTTAATGTGGAGCCTGTATGGAAACAAAATGGGTCCGACTGTAGAGCAGGCTGAATACAGGAGAGCAGGATCAGTGTGTTGTCTGTTTCACTGTGGGAACAAATTTGAGTCATTTCCACCTGCTGGCAAATATTACATTAAGATGATTCATCGCTCAAGGATTGGAATGAAACCTGCACAGTCTGTATTACCTTCACTGCTATTACTTATGTTGTAGTTCAGAGGTAAATGAAGTCATTTTATTAACGGTTCGAACCTTTTTGCAGCTCACCCAGCCTCTTTTATTAAAGCTAATGTCAGCATGTTTCATTGTGTTGAATGTTGATGTGCTGATGTATTTCTTAATATTGTTTCTATACACCATTAGTGCATTTCACACGACTGATTACACAAGCAGAAATCCTGTTTTTTTTTGGTGCAGCAGAAAAATTAAGATCTGCTTTGGCTCGGTTTTATTGTTCACTCTTCAGATGGAGTAAAAAAAACACCTTAGAGCCAGTTTAAAGACTGTTGCACAGACGAAACTGCCAACTGCAATCCCCTTCCAATTAAAAACTGATATTCAGATAGAGACATCGGACTGTGCTGTTCTCTGTGCAGAAAAAAAGTTAGTTCAGTCAGGACCATTATAATAATTGAGGAGAAATTATAGTAACGGTTTATATTTGATGGTATGGCTTTCTCCTGGCCCCTCCCTGCCCTTCTACGTGCAAAGAGAACCGCCTGAGGCAGCGAAAGAACCGAGGCTACAGAACAGAGCAGCACCAACAACAAACATGACACGGATTAAACCGGACACCGTTTGAAAACAAGGACTTTGAGTGGAAGTGGGCTGCAAAGCATCTTGAAGATGAAGGCATCAGGCCCCAGTTTGGGAGCTCTCCTAAACTTTATGACTTTCAAATCACAGCTCATTCGGAAGCAAACTACAACTCTGACAGAAATTAAAAGTGGCAACCATTCTAATGAAATGGACTGTAATATGTTTAGCAGGTAGATGAAAAACATACGTCGTAGTTTCTATACTTGTTCAAACAGACCATATGTATTTTTGAACATTCTTAGAGGTGCAGTTATTTTAAATCAAAAATAGGAATCAAAAGTTAAACACAACAACAACAAAAAGCAGACTGATATTCCATTTATCTCACATTATCAGCTACTAGCATACCAAATTTTAGCTCAATATCTGTAAAATTTATGGTGGTATAGCCATTTTTGTGTAGGCTAAGGTTCATTAGCTGTGGTGGCCATCTTGGAATTGGTTGAGTCATAAATGTATTTCTAAGGATTACTTTCTGAGAGTTTCATTAAAATTCATCCAGTGGTTCATAAAATAATTTGCTATCATACAGATAAAACCATGCCATGAATTGTTGATGTTATTCTTAAGCAAAAATGTTGTTTATTGTGTAGTGCTTTAAGCATCTGCTGGGGATAATGCTCAGCTACTACCACACTAAACTTTAAGGTTAATATGTTAAATAAATGGGATAAGTTACAGCAGTTTTTGTGTTTTCTAGGGTTAGTTGACTGTGGCAGCCATCCTGAATTGGATAGAGTTCAAAAGGTAATCCATTGTAAACTATGTAGACTATAAAAGATTGTGTAAATTGATATGATGACTGCATATTTGATGAAAAGAATCACGTTTATCTACAGTATTAACTTTTACTGTGTTCGTGAAAATCCTCCACGTCATGGTAATTTTCCAGATGCAGATGGAAGCAGACACTTCGGTGTCTGAGGAAGACAGACAAGAGAGCCGCTCATGGTTCAAGGCCCTGTCTGTGAACACATCATGAATAATGGAAAGGGTTGTGCATGCGTTGCACAAGTCATTGTGGTACAGGTTTGTTTCACTCCTCTTTTAATGCCATTTAAAAATGGAGTCTAGTCAAAGGTGGGTTTCTATACACGGTACAACATGAGGATAAACTATCATGTCAGCTGAAGGTTAGATAGCTAACATTTGTATTTTAAATCCATCTGTTAGAGTTGAAAAAATACTATCCGTTTCAGGAAAAAGGACAGTCTTGTTCACACAACTCTCAGCTCTCTGAAGCAGTGGCCTCCTGCAGTAGCTGGCCTGAAATCCTCCCGACTGATCTCAAAGTGATCTGAAAATAGATTTTTTGATTAACATTTAATGAGCTCAGATGCTCTGAATCACTTTGAAAGTGACTCCTGCTACACCAGAGGCTTAAATGTACGTATGTATTATAACTGGACATGCTTCTTTTCTCTCTCACATTTAACTGCTTTAAGAAAGAAAAAACAACAAAATATGTAGTGTTGTTCTAAAGATTTTTACAGTTTTCTTTTCTTTTTTTTTTGGCACTGATGATGGAAGAAGAGTTTTCAGTTTTATTGTTGCCCTTACACCGTGGTGGTAAAGAACGTAACCTTGAGCACGTTAAAGAAGACAATCTATTCATGGGAGCTGGAAGGCTGGGTGATGAGCAGTGCAGTGATGCTGAGCGCTGTGGATGGGGCTCCGGGTGAGGCATCGCAGGGCCCTAACACCGGACCTCTTGGTACCATCTGTCAGTCCAGTGGCACAGCCTTCAGAGACAAACGTGCTTGAAGGCTAGAGGTTTACGAATGTTTGCAGGTTTTAAATCCTTGTTTGTTGCATTTGAGTGAAGCTCAACAAAAGGCTGAGCTCCCCAGCCTTTAATCTTTTCACCAGAACCCTGATACATGTTGCAACAGTCCCCCGAGACGGCGAGAGACCTCCCTCTCAGCATTCTGCGTGGAAAAAACATCTCAAAATAAAAGAACAAATACAACTATTGTGTTCCTAGGGAGACATAATATTTATGCAGGTCTGCAGGTTGCACATTGTTGCGTGAGGAAATTTTTTGGCTCATTTATTGCCAGAAAAGAAACTAGAGCCCCACAGACCGGTGCCAGTTATTGGCTATCATACAAAATTCATCTGCTTGGAGAAAAGTGCAAAGCTCGGTTAAATTATGAAATTTGTACTCGCCGTCTCAAGCTGAAAATCATGATACTAAAGCCCAAAAAACAAACCAGATAAGTTGAATTTTCTGAAAATCTTAAAAGCTTTGGCTAACATTGCAGGGCGCACATTTGCAAGGCAATATGGAACCTAATCGGGTCAAGGTGTTAAATTATCTGCAGTCAGTTTTATTCAGTATATACTGGAAAATAGAAATGTGTACTAATTATATTGTGTTTCACTGCAGGGCATCATCTTTGGCTTCTAACAGCACACACTAGAAAACCATTAGAGTCCAAATTAAAATTTAAACTAAAATCCTCTTATGTTGAGAAATGGAGCTGTACCTGTTTCAGTCAAACCTTGAAAATATATTGCAAGATGTCACACTCAGAGTATGCTGGAGATGACTCAGCTACTACCATGTCAAATTTTAGCTCAATGTCTGTAAAACTGAGTTACAGACATGTTTGCGTTGGCTAATGCCAATTAGATGTGGTGGCCATCTTGAATTGGACTCTGAAGGTTAATCAGTTGTACGGCCAATGATTACTTTCTAAGGATTTCATTAAAATCCATCCAGTGGTTCATGAGATGTTTTGGTAACAAACAGACACAGGAAAAACGTTCTTGTCATTAACAAATCTTATTGAAAAGATTAGTGCATGTGCCGTTACGTGGCACAGGGAAGAGTGAGCTTAAGTTCATGGCATGCTTCCCTAATAAGGCTGCTGTGTATTGGGACGAGGCTGCACGCTGCAGAGGTGGGCTACTTTTGGCTCATCAGCACTTTGCATCCCCACACTTCCTGACACAGTTGTATTAGATTGAGGCTGCCCTCCAGAGAGAAGGCAGCAGAGAAAGATGAACAGCAGCCGAAAGAAAGGGAGGATAAAAAAAAACCCTGTAAGGCAGCTTTGTGGCAGCCTCTGGGAAACAGTAAGAGATGATAAGAGCTCTTTTGAAGGCAAATCAACCGTTGTTTACTAAAGACAGTTCTTCTGCATTCCATCAGGAGACTTGCTATTTAAAAAAATGCAGCATGTACATTTAAAATCATGTTGTTTTTAACCTAACCTTCACAGCTCTCTATTATCCAAAGATTAAAAGCCAGAAATTCAATCAGTCTAGGCTTTCCAATGACCATTATGACTATAAGAGCTATAGGAAGACAAAAGAAGCTTTTAAGAAATTAAAAGCCAAGGATTGAAGCAAAGATGTTGGGCTCAAAGTATGTCTTGGAAACAATGATCAACTACTGCAACACCAGATTTTAGCTCAATATCTGTAAAAACCAGCTGAGTTTGAGTTTTCCAAGATTAGCTGTGGCAGCCATCTTGACTTGGATCGACTCTAACAGTTAATCAGTTGTAGATCTATAACTGATTGTTACTTTCTGAAAGTTTCATTCAATTCTGTTCAGAGACACATGGAATATTTGGCTCATGGTAGACAAAACAGACAAAACATGCAATGTTGCTGAGTTTCAAATCCCTAATCATAACCATCTTGAACAATTTATTTCAAAAGAATCTTAGAATCATTTAAAAAACCTGATTATTCTTGTCCTCCCAAGGTAGGTTGAATCTCGTGCTGTGGGTTAGATTCTCCTGTCAGATACAATAATTAGACTATTGGCTGTGACTCTGTCGGGGCATGAAGGCAGCACCAGCCAGGCCTCACCACGGCAGACGTACCACAGGTCACCAACATCGCAGTGACAGCCTGTCACATCATATCACCCACGGTCATGTGGCTCACAGAGCTCCTGACACTGCTGTCGCCTCTCATCTACATGTCATTCTTAACCACAAAGACGTTTACTGAGGAGGGCCGAGGGCTCCCCGCAACCAGGAACAATCCCGCCGCAACACGCACCGACGGAGCTGCTCGGAAAAGGAATCCCGTCAACAAATTACGGAAAACCAGAAACTACAAGAAGCAAACTGATAAATCATTTTAAATTGAACTACTGCATCTTAACAGCACACTTTAGTCTTGCGGATTCTCTTGTAATAAATGCAAAAGTAAAGCAGGTAATAATAAGATATTTTGCTAACAGGATAGGCTCCCATAGTTAATGCCAAAGTTTTAAGCAAAGATGTCTTGCATTGTGTTGCACACGATATGTAAAATTAACTGAATGATAGGAATTTCAGTGTTTTCCATGTTGTCTATGGTGGCCATCTTGAACCGGGTTGACGACAAACGTTAACCACGTGTAGATTTCAAACCAATGGTTATTTTCTGACGGTTTCATTAAACTCCATCAACAGATTCATGAGTTTTTTCCCCTAATGTTACACACAAACAAACACGTGCACACACACAGACACAGGCACCATCATAATCACCCATCAGTGGTAACCGGTCATAAGTTCATACTGGTCTCCTGCCTCTCATCTTCATTATAGACAATGGAGCTGTTGAAAATCAAAGAGTTTAATGGAACGATACTACGAGCTTAAATTAACACCAGTTCAGCATCAGAGCCTGGAACCCCCTTGAGCCATATTTTTAGGGCTCCATGCTGAGCACCAAAAATGAAAGAACATGAAGTATCTATCATAATGTTTCTTTTTTAGTTGGTATACTGAACTCCGTCTGACTGCAGGAGGTAAGAAACAGTTTGTGTAAAAAGACTCACGTTAGTCTGAACATTAAAGGATTCTGAACAGCCGAGGCTTGAACCAGCTAAAACTGATTTATTTCTCACTCTGGGGTCAGCAGAGACAAGTTGTTAACGTGGCACTATTATATCATCAGCTTTTAACAACTAAATCAAATAACATTTTCAAAAATCAGCAGCAAAGCAACATTAGCTTCATTTGTCGTCGCCTGCTTTTATGCTCAGTGCTGTTGTCTGTGGTCACATATTCCTGCTGAGCTCCACAACTTTTTCATTCTTTTTACAAATACTACTCTGCTGCAGCTGAAATGTCACTGTGAGTACGAGTGAACAAAATGAATAAATGTGAAAGCAGGTCAGCTACAATCAGCTAAAAACATTGTTTTTAATATTTTCAAGAGATGTGAATTTGGTTGATCAAACCTTTTTGGATTTTCTTTTTCCTCATAAATTATTGTTCTTACACTGTTACACTGTTTTCATGTAATACTTACATTTTTGAGATGACGAAACAACCTTGTAAGGATGTAAAGCAACTAAAATAAAAAAAATAAGTTTTAAAAATTCTTGAAGCTATAATTTGTATTACAGCAGAGGTTGTCTAAAATAATAAAAATAATGACATCTGGACTTTTCAGGATGTAATGAATAACATACTGTCTTCTGAGCAGATTTTCTTTGGTTCAACTATCACATTACAGAAGAATGGAACAATTGGCGAGGGAAGCAGACATAAACAAGGCTTTATTTCTTCTGAAAAGTGATGAGGTTAAAAGCAATTGTCTAATGAATATCATACCTTTAGTATGTGATAGTGTAACCAAAAAATATCTTACAAAGATACCTAAAAATAATATGGACAGATTTGTTGGTACCCTTACAAAGACTATTAATCCTTACATTATAGTCGTGTTTTAAAGTGTTTGACCTTATTTAGTATCACAGATTCCTTCAAGCTTGTCATCATTCAGCCTATTTAAGGTGAACAAGCAGCCACTGGGTAGTTTGGGGTGGTAATATGGAGCAGAGAAAACAAAGGTTAGAGGTGTCCGAGGAGCTCAGGCTGTTCCTCTGACCACAGCTGCCAGTATTATTAAAATATATAGGGTTCATGGGACTGTAGCCAACCTCCCAGGACGTGGACTCAAAAGGAAATGCAACCACAGGTTGAGCAGGCAGATAGTACAAATGGTAGAAAAAAGGAGCCAAGGAAACGATTCAAAACCATTCAAGCTGAACTCCAAGTCAAGGTTCATCACTTTCTGATTGCGCTATATATGCATGATTAATCCTGAAGTGGTCCATGGAAGAAGACCCAGGAGGGCTCAACTACTGACAGGAAAACACAAAAAAGACAGACTGACAAGCCCCAAAGTTTCTGGGAGACATTTCTAGGACTGATTAGACAAAACTGGAGCTTTTTGGCTTTAATCACATCCATTAGGGTACCAAAAACTTTATCCACATTTATTTTTTGCTTCCCTACATATCTTTTGCTGAACAGGTAGAAGCCCCTCCTAGAACATTTGTACCCTTAAAAGGCCATCTCTACACAACCACGAGAACCTTTTTTCCAGCAACTGTCCAGCACAGGACCTGCCTCCGGTTGTGCCACAGGAAAAAGCACATAAGTAGCACATAAGTGGAACAAGTTGCCTTCCTGTTTTCAAAGACGATCTCTGTGGCATGCAGAACAGTTTCCTGCTCACTGGGCTCGGTTCACCATCTCAAACATCTGGCTGCTCTTCAGCGTGCAGCTGCAGCACAATGAGAGCCAGCACTGCCCCAATCCTGGGCGGTTCCAGTCATTACTCCGACCACAACAAAGAAAACACATCGGGTAGCTTTATTAGCTGAAGCCAGGCATGACAACAATGTGCATTATTCAAATTCTGGAGTAAGTCCTGATTAGATCATTTGTACCAAGTTTTTACAGATTTTGTCCTGTTTACGTTCTTTTACTCCACTATTTGGATTAGGAATTCCTTGATGCTCCATTTGAAGTGCAGTGACTGCAGTTCCTAAACAGGAAACAATATTTGTCAATATCTGATGTGGCCCCAGCAAAGTGCTCTTCAGCAGCGTTGCTGTGGCAATTTCCTAGAGAAACAAGGATCCATTTTATATCCCGTGGGAAACCTGGGCTGAGTGGTTAATGCTGTGCTAATGCTGCTTCACTCAGCCAGGTCTTCATAAGCCTCATGCTTTTAGAGAGGGGGTGAGGGAACACATTTAGTGTTTTAAACCGCTTCAATGGAGAAGGCTTTGAAAAATCTACTATTTGAAAAAGGATACTTGTTGAGTTTTGCCGTCCCTCTCAGCTTTCACTTCACACACATGCAGCCAAACTAATCTGCACTCACGCTCTGAAACAATCCTCTGCCGGTTCGGTGTGGAAAAGGGACGAACTGCAGCTAGGAAGTCAAGAGAAAAAGAAACGAGCGGGAAGCTTTATTTAACTCTGAATTGTCCATATGTGTGAGTGAGATCATGAATGGTTGTCTCTGTGTGTCCCTGTGGTGGACCTGCGACCTGTCCCGGGTGCACCCCACCTCTCACACAGGCACTCGCTCCCCTGCGACCCGGAAAGGAAAAAAAAGCGGGTAAAGAAAATGGATGATGGAAGCTTTGTTTGACTCCCACTCCTATCAGTCCTGACATTCCAAATAAGGTCTGAGCAGCCCGGCGCTGGTGGAAATGGACACAGAAAGCACTGCAGAGCTCACCGACTCCAACCAAGGAAAAACCGTAAGAGGGGGGGGGGAATGCATCAGGGAAGCACTGTGCAGAAAATATGTGACCTCTCTATAAATTTATCATCAGCTTGACATTTCCCAGAACTACAAAAACAAAATATCACGACACTCACTTGTATATCTCAGATGTACAAAAAAGCTGATTTAGTTTCAGCTGAAGTCTCTAGTCCTTCTTTTGTTGTTCTGCTACTCCTGTAAGTATTAGCACACAGCTTTCCCGAGTTTATATGTCAGTACACAGCTACTCTTTCTGTCAGAGGGCTGTTTTTATTGCATATTCACAAAACAAGTAGTATTTTTAGGCAGTTAGTTCAACAAGCTGTACCAAATCTGTGTTCCGGAAAACTAAGAATGATTATGGAGCCTGTGCAGCTTAAAGCCACAATATAGTTGTTGTTTTGTTTGTTTTTGTTTACATTCACCTATTTCTTTCCCTTTTTTGTCAGTTATGCTTCACAGCTACTTGGTTAAAGTTAGGCAAAACAGACTAGACTTCTGACAGTTTTGGACTTGATGTTAGAAATTAAAACCTGTAAGGATAGGTAATGCATTCTTTCACAATGTTTTTTTTTTTTTCCCTTGGAACCATTTTCTTTGTTGCCTAGGTTCCAAATCGAGATGAGAATTTACGATGTGAACCAGCCAGCCCAGCAGGTACCAACTGGCTCATATGGATAGATTCTGCCCAGAGAACACCAATACGTCAGTCACAATAACAACAGATCAGCTATTTTTTCATACTGTTAAACTAGTAAAAAAAAAAAACAAATCTATGGGAACCAGCTGGGTTACAAATGAATAATGATTGTAAAGGACAATTTTACACATTAAGGACACTAAAGTGAAATCAATAAATTAATAAACATTATGTTATTGTAATTCTGAAACCCAAGCATACTGCATCTGGTATCAAAATCTTAAAAACTGCAAAATGAACAAATGAGTCAGAAGTTTAAGAAAGTGACTGATTGCTTTTCTGCTGCTACATTTACAAACACAGCGATATTCCAAACACTAATATTATCACCTCCACCAAGGAGGTTCTGTTTTCAGTAGTGTTGCTTTGTTTGTTTGTTTAATAAGAATACTTATTTAGTCACCCCTTGATCTTTTTCTACATTTTGTCACGTTACAACCAAGAACGTCATTGTATTTTACTAGGATTTTATCTGATAGACCAAGTGTAAAGAAAAGGATGCACAGTTTTCAATTTGTTTTTACAAATTAAATCTGAAAAGTGTTGCCTGAGCCAGTACTTTGTAGATTCACCTTTCACTGCAATTCCAGCTGCAAACCTTTTGGGGTATGCCTTTAGCAGGTCATACAATTGCCTTATTATTTTTTTTTCTTTTAAAAATAGTTTAAGCTCAGTCAGATTGGATGGGGATGGATCCTGCCACAGTTTGGTTTTGGGTCTGGACTTTGACTTGGCCTTCCTAACACTGTTTGGATGCTTCAGGTGAACCTCAGCCCCCGTCTCAAGTCTTTTGAAGCCTCTAACAGGTTTTTTTTTTTTTGAACTGCCCAGTATTTAGCTTCATCCATCTTCTCATCAACTCTGACCACCTTACCTGTCCCTGCTGAAAAAAAGCATCCCCATAGCATAATGCTGCCACCACTATGTTGCACAGTGGGATGGTGTGTTCAGGGTGATGTGCAGTGGTTTTATATCTAAGCCGAGCACTTTCCGAACACTTTTCATGTTTGGTGTGTCCCTACATGGCTTGTGGCAAACTGCAAACAGGATTTCTTATGGCTTTCTTTCTTCCTGCCACTCCTCCATAAAGGCCAGATTTGCAGAATGCATGACTAACAGATGTCCTGAAGCCAAACTCTCCCACCTGAGCTGTGGATCTCTGCAGCTTCTTCATTGAAACCATGGACTTCTTGGATTAATGCTCTGCTTGCCTGGCCTGTCAGTTCAGTCGTGCCGTACTCTTTCCATTTTCAGATGATGGACTGAACAGTCCTCTGTGAGACCTTGTTTTATAACCTAACCCTGCTTTAAACTTAACAACTTTCTCCCTCACCTGTATGGTGTGTTCCTTGGTCTTCTTGATGCTGTTTGATCACTAACATTCTGTAACAAACCTCTGAGACCTTCATAGAATAGCAGTACTTATAAAGAAGTTAAATTACACACCGGTGGACTATTTACTAATTATAGAGAGCTAATTATAGTTTCTGAAGGCAACTGGCTGCACTAGATTTTCACGTGTCATAAAGCAGTTGACAAAATTAATGTAAATCTCAAAATGCTGTGCAAACTTTGGCAGTACATTGTGCTATTAATGTGTACGCATCTGAGGCAGGAATATGTCCAACAGCTTAAATCCATTATTAATTACTATGAATGTAACTACAATTCATTTAATTATAAAAATATTGAGCATCCAAACAAACCCTGTGCATAAAAAAACCCTTTGGTAAATGTTTTACATATAGTTTCCCTGCAAGCGCCAGGTTCTGCTAGAGACAGAATTTACAACTGAAACAGATGTCAGCCTAAAAACAGCAAGTTACTGTGTGAACTCATTACAAATGGAGGAGAAAGCACAATCAGCTCAAGAAGTAATTCCTAGAAAAACAAGGTGTTAAAAGCCAACAGTACAGTTGATATTAAATTGAAATTGCTATAAGGTCAGGTACAAGACACCAAATGAATATGCACAAATTTGTGGATGAAGTTCATTTTACAAAGATTTTGGGATTTAATCTTGCAAAAAAAAAGATTTTTCAGCTGTTTATGATGACCAAAGAGAAAGGTCAGTGTGCCTTCAAACACTTTTTCCTTGTAAAGTTGCCTAAATCTCCTTTCTGCAGAACCTTGCACATACTACACTCAATCCAGCCTGAAGTGGGTCCTATCAAAGTGACAAGGTTCAGGGTAGCAGCAGAGCGTCTATCTCTGAGCAAGTTTCTGCACGCACGCTGCTCTGCTGTGTGTCTGCTGGGCCTTGTAAACTAATGCTTTAGGTCTTTTTACATGTTGCAGCTGGTGAGAGAGACACACAGAGCGTGCTCGCAGGTAATTTGTTCGAGTGGAAAAAAACAACTTTCCCATGAAGTGATCGCTGGGTTTCATACAAAGTTAGGGCAGGGCAAGGCAGCAGTTATTTCAGACTGATTAGGCAGATTTACACAGACAAAGTCAACTACAGGGGAACAGAAAAACAAAACTCCACACCGTCATTTCTTATATGATCCCAAAAATTATTTGTAGAATTTGAAAAACAGATCAATTGTAACAGAAAAATAGACAAAAGGTCATTTTGTTTAAAAATATATCCTGTCGTGATTTAGAAGCTACTGAATGAGTTGTGCCAAACTAAACCAAAGCTAAAAAGAAACATCTTCACATTCATATTATAATAAAAAGAATCCTATTCTGATGGGAGCTCTTGAAAGATGCTTCAATTTGTCTGATACAGATAAAAATTACATAAAGCATATGCTTTGCTCTTTGTAGCCACCAAAATTCAGAACATCTGAAATGACAAACCTCTCCTGCAACACTCAGAACAGGAAAGAAGGAATGTTTTTTAGAAGAAAAGTAATCCATCCTTCCCGTGGACTTCCACAGATTTGTTAAATAAAAGCGCAGCCACTGAAGCTGCACTCCTTAAGTGAAGCGCTCTTTGCCTCCTAACCATGGGTCAAACCACAGCGAGCTCTGATATTCATTACATCTAAAACATTAATGACTTCCCCAGTCAAGTACTGTTTGAGCAATAATACTTTGACAAATAACAAAGATTTGCATAAACAAAATTATAATTTTAACGTCATAGTAAAAGACAACCAAAAAGTACCGGTCTTTCACTTTCTAAAACTTTTCAGTGTGATTGTAACATTTAACAAATGTTAAAATATCCTATAGAAAAAAAACGGATCAAATACTTTGCAGCATTTAGCAACAACTTATCTTCTGCATTATTAGCATTTACTGTCACCAAAATCAAACCGTTATCTTCCCTAACAGAATAAAGTTTGTTGGCAGATCTGTTTGCATTGTTTATTAAAGCACATTCATGGTTTGTAAACATTTGTGTAAAGCATCAGATAGTATCTCACACAATAATGACTACTGGAGACTCAAACCTCAGTCAATATTACAAAAAATATGCCTATTTCCAGCTCACTGACTTCTGAGTATTTGTGTCAGAGTTGCGGTGCTGGCATTTGCACAGCCAGTTTTGAAAATAACTTATTTTTATGTGCATGGCTTGCAAAGCTATTCTACGCTGTGTACATTATTTCATTGTCCATCTCCTTCCACTTTGTACCCACCTTGGTCTGCTTTGTACCCGTTGCGGTGACGAACCCCGCTTTCCTAATTAAATGAACTGGAGAACACTTTGAAATGCAGATCAGCAGACTTGGACATGTTTTCTGTCATAGGAGAGTTCCCATGCAGGTGTCAAAATACACATTCTGCTCTTGGGTTTGAGACACCCACCACAACTTTGGGACCATTTTGAGAGAAAATATGTCGCACAATTTTCAAAATTCAAGTAAGAAGACGGGAACTGATAACGCCCACAAATGCTGCAGGACGTTCTGGAGACCCCCTCATGAATGCTGTTCGCCAACAGTCGCAGTCCAGTGAGACACTACCTGTACCAAACTGAAAGAAGAGATTTCCTCAGCCACTGTTTTTATTTCCACACCTGGCACTAGTTGGATGCTGTACAACGACAAGCCAGAGCCAGCACAAGCAGATAAGACCATGAAATGTTTCTCTGCACATGTTTTAAATCTCTTTATGCAGATGTGTGGCTGTGAAACACATGGCTGCTTTGCCACTACACTAGGAAAAACAATGCTGTTTATTCTGGCACACTGATGGCTAAAATGGAAACAAACACGTTCACCCAACAAGCAGTATTGAGGTCAACAACAAATGTGGTCATGCTTTCTATAATGTTTGGTAAATTGATAAGTCTGTTACTGCGATGTCCCGTCCATGACTGGAAATTTCATGGCCGTGTCACTATTAAGTTCTTAAAACCATTTTAGTGGTACTTCCTGCGACAGAAGGGTGTCACCACAAACCCATTTCGCCACGAGACACGAGGACAGGCAGCCTCACAAGGTGAAAACAGTAAACACACGGCTCTGATCGTCATTAAAGCATGTGACGACGCTGCCTTTTCACTCCGTGTGCCGTCCACGAAGATGTCACTCAAACAAAAGGGAAAGAATGAAAATGTGATGAGATTTGTGGAGCCATTTTAGACCTTAAGCTGCAGTCACATTTAATTACACCATGTTAGGTAAAGGCTGCACACACGAAACAAAGCTTTCCATTGCAGGATAGAATATTTGGTCTGGGTGGAGGAGATTATTCTGCTTACTTGTGTGGATTTCACAGCTCAACTGGCAAGGCGTCTCTTCACTGACTAGACAGCTGTTTTTTTCCTCTCGCTTTGACTACTTCAGGCAAAACAGATGAGCCTGGTGATTCAAACTCAGCCAAGGCAGCATAACAGAGAGGAAAATTCCCTCTTACCCAGGGAATTAATTCACTGAGAATGATAATGGGGACAAATGCTAAAACAGTGTCAGGATTTTAATTAGTGCTTTGAAAAGTTGTTTCAGTATAATGCACTATACTACTGATTTAACATAGCATCAGGATGCGATATTTGCCTGGTGTGTATTGTGTTGCTCAGTCGTCCATTTAACTATTTAATAACCACAAATTAAAATGTTTTTTAAAAGCTGTTAAAGCCTATGTATGCAGCTATATTTTATTGATTTTCTTTTCGTAATCATAGCAAAGATTACCAGCGATAAAGACAACACTCCAGTTTGAATCAAATTAATGGCTCCTCAAAGAGACACAAATAGTTCTGATATAACTCTGGTTCTGTTTTAATCCAGAGAATCAATCAAGAATAAAGAATCATTTTAGAAATGTGCATAAAAACTGTTCCAATTTAAAAAAAGCTCCTTGGCTCACATGTACAATAACATAAAATAGATGGAATGAGAGCTGTTAAAATGATGGATCAACTATCTGATCTGGGACAACAATAAAGTAAAAAGTCAAATGCTCTGTATAAAGAGGGTACTAAAGTAATTACCAGTTTAGGTGGAGTCCTTCTTAAAATACTGTAACTAAAGGTGAAAGTGACCTGCATGAAAGGTGGGCAATCATGCAACTGTTCTCGTCTCTGAAAGTAATCATTGGATGTACATTTACAGCTGATTCACTTTGGAAGAAAACTCCATTTAAGATGTCTGCCACAGCTAATCGACCTTAGCGAACACATTAATGGTCAAACCTCAGTCAATTTCACAGATACTGAGCTAAAATTTGGTTTGGCAGTAGCCGAGAGTCATCTCCATCCCAAGCTTTAAGTACTAACAGATCACACAAGTTGTTGGCGTGCGAGGCGGAGGGCGATATGCATTCCCTCTAGGAACGCTGTCACATTAATTTAGCGTCTCGTTGAGCTCCTCAGTTATTTACAGACTCTGCCATGAAAAATCCTCTTAATATCCAAACTGAGATTGTGCTGACTAAGAAAATCACGTCATAATGCTGGCATTGATTTGTTACTGCAAATAAGATACTTACCGTTACTAAATACTCAACTCAACCCCTTTCAAAAAAAAAAAGACTATTTATTTTAAATAAAAACCCCTATTATAAAGGTATAAAGGAAAAGGGTTTGTTTGTAAGCCACGGGTGCCTGCATGAAACAGCACCAAGCAAAATATTTCTTCATACAATGATGTATTTCGTAGAAAAAGTCATTTGCGGACATTAAAGAGTACACTCCCAACTGGCAGGATTTGACAGACTCTACATGAAGGAGGATTTAAGCTGCCAAGTTTCTGCTGTGAATGAGGTAAAGTAGAAAACAATTAGCCGATTTAACATACCTGGACCTGTCTTTAATAATACCATAAAAAATAATTATCTAATAACCATAAAACACAAGCAGAGTCATGGTTTAACCATTTCCTAAAACAGGAATACCTCAAAAACCATAACCAGTTGAGAAAGCAAACACTGATCTGTCACCGTCGTGTTCAAACCCACACAGCAAGGTCAAGTGTGTTTCATTAGGACTGGACACCAGAGAGGAAAGAAACAACTTCTGCTTTTCAGAAACGGCACACTTCGCCTCATCTTTGTGTTGAGTAACGTGAAGGAGGTTTTTAAAGAGAGGAAAAAAGTCTGTTTGAATTAGAGTCAACAAATTTCTCACAACTGACCGTGCCTGCGTTACAAGTGAACCACAGAACACCACGCCGTTAGATTATGGCATGAAAAAGGCTGGCTTTGTTGCCGGATGTGGGAAAAACATCCAATAGACTCTAAAAAAAGCACAGGAAGGAAACTGGGGGTGGGGTGGCAGCGAGTAGCACTGGGGGTGTGGTGGTGGAGAGTGGGAGTGAGAAAGGAATGTTCTCTTCACTCTCTCTGTCTTGTTATCATGCATATGCACACATAATAACCCCACTTTCTCACTAACAGCTATGAAAAGAATGCAGCATCACGATTTCCCTCTGCAAGCACAACAACCGAACAATGGCTTCTTTACTTGTTTAACACTTGACATCTTAATTTACAAGAACAGCAAAATCAAACCCACTCAGAGGAGTCTTATATGTCTAATATGCTGCACTTGGAGTTTAGAGACTGTTTGAGAATCAATATTTGTTGAGAGGCAGCCTTTTTTCCTACACATGCTCCGTACTGTCGCTAAATACCATTAAACATGGAGTCAAATTGCTTTAAAAGATCAACTTTATGTTATATTTAATATTAATTATTTCTAATGCATCTAACATTGGAAAACAGACATTTTCAGGATCGTATTCCTTATAGGTATTTGAGGACTCATTGATTTAATATTAAGAGAAAACATCAGAGTTTTCTGTTGCAGTCCTATTGAATTGTGGGTGTTTGGAGCCGAGTGACCAGAGGGCCAGGTGGACGCGTTTTCAGCTTATTGTTGGGTGCATGGCTTGGAAAGCTGCTAGTTTAGGTTATTTACATTATTTTATTGCCCACCTTCACCAGCCCTCACCCTGCTTTGTACCCACCTTGGCAGCTGCCCCCACGTTTAAGATTTAATCTACTGGAGAACACCTTTAAAATGAAAATCGGCACATTTGGATCAGATTTAATAATCGTTATTTAGCATCAGCATGGTTTTAGACCTCCTTTTAGACCTTTCTGAGAAGACGTGTTGGAGACTCCTGTGACTAAATTGAGAAGAATTTGAGATGATGATGCTAATGACAACTCTGTGATCATTCTGAGAGAAACTACGACACAAAGATTTTATGAACATGCTCGTGTTCCCCCGCTGTCACAGTCCAGTGAGATACCAACTTATCTGATTTATTTACTAAATGATTTTTAAAGGTACACATTTGTAGTTGAAAACAGAACTCCTTGATTGGCACAAAAAACTCCTTCTCGTTTTTTCAGAACAACATCGACCTCTTGGGTTAAACCCTTTGTGCTATTTTTGTTTTTTATGAACTTAGCAACATTAATACATACAAACATCATGATACCTGTGATTAGGAAACTCTTGTTTTATACTTTATCATAATAAATACATTTATTAATTAAATATTTAATTAATACATTAGAACTTGAGGTAAAATCTCTTTCTAAGATAACAGGATTTATCATTTACTTTTCTAATATTCAATAATAATAATAATAATAATAATAATAATATTTCCACTCAACCCACAGGATGCATTCCAAGGCAACACCCAAAACTGCTCCAAAACTTTCCAAAAGTGGCATTATTGGGAAAATATTTGTCACATCATGTCACTACAATTAAACAATTTGCTTTTTCTGATATGTAAAATATGTCTTAAAGTCATATTATTCATCTGAAATTTAAGCTCATTTTATATTTGTCATTTTATAAATAGTAAGCACAGGTCTTTTCTATTTTTATCTACTCTGACATGCAGATGTTTTTTTTATTATATTATTAATCTTTCTCATATTTACCAAGATTAAACCTAATTTTACCAATTTCAATTAAATTTATTCAAATACTTCCAGTTCAGAAGAAGAACTTGTCTAAGGGCACTGTACTCAGACAATTCCAACATTTTCCTTTGAGTAAGCACTTAATCACAAATATAACTTCTCAAAAAAACTGTAAAGCAAAAAATAACCCAGGACTTGTGCCTTTGTAGTCCAGCTTTGTGTAAAAAAACAGAAAAATTAGATAAATATGATTCAAGAAGACAGATAAAGAGCAGAAATCCTCCTCTGGTTTCACCTCCCATCCAGGCTGGAGATGCAACAGCAGTGTCTGTGTGCCTCGAGGCACGATGGAGAAAGACCAGGCGCCAAAGCAGAGCTCAATAAAGTGACTTCTCACCACAGCAGAGCTCTAACACAAACATTCCAGCCGCCACTTCTCAGTTTTACTGGCAGAACTGAAGCAAGAAACAAACCCATCTATGTTAACTCCTCTGGACCTGTGTCTCAGGCTGTCCTGAAGCTGCGGACCAAAAGATGTGAAGTTAAAGTTTCTGCTCCACAAAATTGGAATACTCCAACTTGAGTGAAATTGCCACATGTGATAAAACAGTATAAAACTACAGACAGGATAAGAAGCCAGAAGTTGAAGCCACAAAGGATGAGCGTCCCCTAGTGGTTGGCAGCAGAATGTTTTTAAGTCCTGCCCCAACGTGTTTTTCAGATGGTTTCACCTCTACTCTCCTGGCAAAAAAATAAAAATACACTTCAGAGAATTATTTTCAGGTGTTGATTTTCGCTGATTCATGTAGTTCTTATCTTGTTTAAAATGATAATAACACTCTGATTTTTTTTTTTTACATTTTGGTGTAAATTTTAGACAATGAAAGTCAATAGTCACTTTGTTCCTGTTTCTTTATGTCAGTAGTTAGTACCAGAACCAGGTGTGTGGAGGTTTAGCCATGAAAACTGCTAGCAGAGTCAGCAGCGGTAAAAAAAAGGACATTTTACCTGCAGCACCCCACCCCCCATCACCACCAGTTTTATTAGGATTCCATATAAAATGTTGGGTTAATAACAGAAATCCAAACCTTAAGGCAGTGCCAATCAACAGTTCCTGGAGGGGGGGTGATGGCATTTTACTGTCACCCTTCTTCATTGTGCAGATTTTACTAAAATAAAAAGCAACTTTTTTTGTTTTTTTGCTCGATGACAAGACCCGCTCAGATGTTGTGATCTGTATCTGCCATCAGGATCCTCAAGGTCCCTCTCCGTGTGGCCTCGAGTCTCCTGTTTAAATGATGGGCCCAAAAATGCGACGAACAAGGACGATCACAAAGCACAGAAGAAGAACAACACGTGTGCTTTGAGGAGCTACTAGATGAGGAGATTTGATCTACATCTGTGCAGCTCATTGATCGGGAATTAAAGACACAAACAAAGTCCTGGTGAGAAGTTACTCAAGCAACTTTGCTTTTGAAGGAACTGATGATTGATTGACAGGTCCGTTATCAACACATTAACGCCAGATGTCAGAGTGGAGTGTGAAGCTGTAAACAGATAAGCTGAACACTTGGGTGTTCTTTACTCTAAATTAGTTAAACTAAAAGGATGTGTGCGACAAAAAGATCCCAAACAAAAAACCCTGTAAACTGATGCTGATACAAAGTAACTTGCACCAATTATCAAGACTAATTAATTAATTTTGTTTAAAAACCCAAACCATCCTAGCGTTTGATTGCATAGTGTGTTCATTCAGATCAGTTGATACTATTTGAAACAATAGATAAAACACAAAAGCAGATAAATATGGTGCACATCAGGATGAAGCTACTACTAAATAATTGACCTACTTCATACAGCAGACCAGAATAAAATACTCTTTAAAACTCTAGAGAGGTTGGGGTTTAAAGAACTAATGAGGAGAGTTGCTCCACACAAATAATGGTATTTAAAGTGACAATGTGGATTTTTTTTATTCGTTAAGTAGTTTGCTTTTCTAATCTCTATGAAGTACAATTTTACTCTGTTCTTTTTTTGTACATTAAGGAGTTATGCCTAACAACTTTCTACACCTCTTCACACTCGGTGCATAAATTACTTGTACAAATAATGTGCAATACAAGGGTAAATCTGAAATTACTAGATACCATAATTTGTTTAAATGTTCTATACATATCACAATAAAATAACCTTTTAAAACATTAGGGCTCAAATGATTGCCCGGGAAAACTATTATTGCTACGACTATAACTCCAGTATGGTAAAAAAAAAAAAAAAAGGTTAATTCAAGCTTCTTCGCATAAAATTTAGCAACAATTACAGGCTATTTTTTTTCTGAAGCAACACTCAGCTGGTACACAGCTGAAGTTTGTTGTCGCAGGCTAATTTTTTCAAAAATGAGCCAAGGAGACTGAACTGGACATGAACACATCCTAGCGTTTCTGAGAATCCGTGGCTGGACCGTAAAACTGTGCACACAAATAAAGCAAATACAGTCTGTCGAACGTGTGACGCGTGTGCACAACAAATGACTGGCTTCTCTTTGTTTTGTCCTTGAAATGTGTTTGGCCAACCTTCAGGCTTGTTCCACCTGCTGCCACATCCATGGATAAGTCAGTCGTCGCATTTAGACGAAATGGGGGAAACAAAAGCTAAAAGACTGAAGTTGTGTTGATCAAATCTGATCATTTTAATCCTGACTGGAACTGAAAGGAATCACCTGATCTAAACAAGCTGGTCCACAACACTGACTTTAGCACCAAGACTCCATCCAACACTGAACTAGAATGATTGGTATAAATGTTCAAAATTAACAACCCATTCTCATTAATGCCCATCACCAAAGGCAAAAGGGGCGATTATGTTTGTGTGTGTTCATTTGTCCATATTGTAGGCAAAATATCTCAAACCAGGAAATAGATTGTAATGAAACTTTCAGAAAGTAATCATTGGGTACACATCAACAACTGAACAATGTTTGGAGTCAACCTGTTTCAAAATGGCCACCATAGCTAAATAACCTTAGCAAATGTGGCTTTAACTCTTTTAATTTTACAGCTCCTTTGCTAAAATGTGGTCTGGTCGTAGCCGTGAGTCATTCCCAACACATAATTGAAATGCGACACAATGTGTAGTTTCTTTGCTTAAAACGTTGACATTAACTGTTTCACTGGCAGTGTCTGTCTGTTAGCAAAATATTTTATGAACTATTAAGTGGATTTTATTGAAACTAAGACAATTATTGGACATACAGCTACAACCAATTACCTTAACGGGTGATATGCATTCCTTCAAACTAGTTCATGTCTCTGAATATTTTCTGCAGCCTCACCTGAACGTCTGCAGCTGATGTGATGGATTGTTTCAGAGGCTGATGTCAAAGACTGAACAGCTCTCCTCTTGTCTTTTTTACTGTTAGGCAGTGAAGAGTGCATTCATATTAAATCGTTTTTCTTTCAAACAAAAGAAGAGGAAATGTCAAAAGGCAGATAAGAAAAAGTGAATACATAATTGCTTGCAGTTGTTTCATCTTCATTTGAACAACAGTCCCATCAACGTGATCCCAGGAATGCAAACTTAGCCTGTCAGCTGGGAATGTGACACTCACCTATTTCAGATCTATAATATTCCCCCAAGGATGACTTTTGCAAAGAGCAGAACATTACCACAATGCAAATGGAGTTGAACTCTGACTCCTGCCCCAGAGTGCAGGAAAGCGAGGGAGAGAAGCGAAGAAGAAGTGAAAGCTTGTGCCTCTTTTCAGCACTCTGCAACTCTGGAGCCTGGGAACTTCAGCAGCTTGGCCGGGCTCTGAGAAATATCCTGAGCTGTAATGTAAACACGCCTGAACTCTGATCTAGCAGGGTTCTCCACTACTCCCCCCAGTTGAACCTAGAATTCTGTGCAGTGGCTTAGCTGGTGACATCAGGAGTCCACAAACTCATTTTCTGAGGAGGATAACGACCCTGGGGAGGATAGGCAGTATAAAGTTTGTAGCTGTTTTTCTCAAATCAGTCATGTACGAAAGGCTGAAGTAAAAAAAGTGAGCCTAAGACAGACACAGTGTGCTCACATAGTCATAGAAATGGACATCAGCACTCAGTTCACCGGTGGCAGCTGGGATAATCTGATCTGACGGCAGCAGCTACAACAAGCCCTGAAACCCTAACATATCAGGTGTCTGATTTATCAGATAAATGTGAGAACGGTACCAGATAAGATCCTGTTTATCCAAACACACAACTGTCAGTGCTTGAACAAAGCATTCAGTTGTCATAAAGAGGAACAAAATAAGATCCAAACACAAACCAGACATTTATAAAACTAAGCAAAAACATTTGAAGCTCAGGTCAATGCAAAAAACAATTCTGCTTCTGTTTTATTTTCCTGTTTGTCCTCTCCCTCCACCTTACGTGCAACGCGCACCTGAACACGCCTGTTCCCACAAGGCTCCAGTTTCAACGCTGGGTAGCAAAGCGCGCATGGACAGACACTCCGAGACATTACCCTCCTCCCCCTCCTCCCCCTTCCTTCTGTTTCCTCCCCTCCCAAACATAGTCCTGCCCCTCTCTCCCACTAAGTCGGGCAGGAAAAACTTGACAAACCTCAAAGAGCTCTCTCTCAGCAGAAGAAATCACATCAAGCATGAACAGATAGCTCTACAAGTGCCCACTAAAAATATAACTGTACGCAAAAATGGCCCTTTTTAGCTGTGTTAATATGCTAGTTTCACATTCAGCCAATTCGCATTCAGCTAATTTATTCGTTTTTCTAAAATTTCCTATCTACATCGGCGGCGCAGATAACTTTTTTTTTGTCTCAATGTCTGCATCATGGTTGAAATTTAAACACAGCGTCTGAAACAACTGGGTTGACGTTGAAACCATAAATCAACAACAAAGGGATACAAAAGGGACTTTCTAATCCAAACCCCTTGGGAATAAAAGAATTTCAGTGAAATGTTCACTTGCATGAAAACACTGAATGCCGGGGTAATTTATATTCAAACCATGGAACAACTGTCTACACAGATTCACACACGTCTATAGCAGAATCTAATTTGCAGTTAAGTGTATGAACAAGGAAATGTAAACAAATGCACGTCATTTTTAAACTCGTTTTTTTCCCACTTATAGCTACAGTGGCTTTATCAGATTACATGAGAGTTTCCAGTGCTGGTCCTGATGATGCATGAATTAAACATCATTTACAGCTTCTTTTCTACAAATCTGTCCACATGCTCTGGTGTTAAAGCAGAATTTCTCCCACTGACAATATGGAAATACAAAAACAATTGAAACCTCTGTCAAAAGCAAACCAATGAGCACCTTGCTTTTTTCTCATCCTTTATTAAATCCTCATTATAATGCATTTCTCTGCCTACCTTATGAAAGAACACAGTGTTTTGTGTTTATATGTGTGTGTCTTTATGTTAACTCTGAAAATCTAAACATCTTCAGCACCCTGTGCTAACTAAAGGGAGGTAGAGAAGCTCTTATGCTTCTAATGAGTGGGTAATTGTCAGGCTTCTGCAAATACATACATAAATAAATAAATAAATTGAAATGATGACCATTTAAGTGAATCAGATAAAAAACAGAAGCACCTAAATCATGAAATGTACTGAGTTTGTATATCAAGGATGTGAAAGGTTGTTGGTATAGTTTTCAGTTTTTAAACACATATATAATCCCTTATTTTCTTTACCCATTTCTTCATACAGGGTGTTGTGACAGAATAATTATATATATGATGATTTTTTTAAATTCTTTTTACCAAGGGCAATGTTATGTTTGTTTACATAGAGGGGGTGGAACGTAAAACTTATGCAGCATTAGTATGCAATGGATTGCTCATCTTCTTGAAATCGATTCAACACTTACATTCGTCAGACTGCTCAAACCTTAAACTATATTTGCTCCACTACAAGATTACCATTAGTTTATCTAGGTGATATAAAAGTGTTAAATACTGCGATGGCAGTCTCAGTTGCAGTAAACCAACATTTTCCTCCCTGCTTTTCTTCTGTCCGGTCACCAGGATACTTGCAACACTTTCTGAGTTTTAACATCTCGACCGCTATCATTAAAAGCAGGTGTAGCATCAAGGCCACTGGGAGTGCATCGGCTTGGCCAAATCTATTATTGGCAGCCAGAGCATGAATGCATGGCACTTGGAAAGACATACAGCAGCTTATGATTTATTGCAGTCCAAGCAGTCTTTTGCTAAATTGATACTGCTTAAATTGATCATGTGATGGTTATCATTTTTTTGATAAATTGTGCAGACCTAGCAAATGACTCTTAACTACAAACACAGCACCGTATTTATTTTTATCACAGAAGAATACACACTCATATATGTGCATTGCTTTTTTAAAATTTATTATCTGCATTGAGAGAAATTAAGCTGATCTAAGACCAAAAAACAAACTAATGTTTTGCCAGCAGGGATGCTGATCAGGAGTATTTCCAAAACTTAACACCACAAGGTAAAGCGGTTGCCTTGCATGGGCTGTTCGAGGCTAGGGGCCACAGCCAAGGACAGCTGGGAAATATCTGTGGAGAAAAAAAGCTTGAAACCTTGGAACAGCAGGATTTATGAAAAACTAAATGCAGGATTTACCCAAAAGGTCCGGCTCTTATACGCCCTATAAATCTGTACAGTAGACCTAGCCCACCTGCACTGTCAAAAGATCATGTTCTTCTCAGTGAATTCCACTTACATCGTATCATCCCATGAAGACTAAGGAGGAGATGGGTTTACTACATGATTTTTGCAGCACTCTTCAAAGACAAATACAGCCTTCCCATAGGCTGCTGAATAAAACATGAGGAGTGTGCAGCAGGGTGGGTTTTGTGTGTGTGGAAGGGTGAAGAACTGGAGGAATGAGACGAAGAAGAAGGGAGGGAGGGGGCTCTATGGCCCTGCTGCTGCAGATACTGTATAACACATGATCCATAAATGCCTTTGATTAGACACACATCCTCACTGCCCCACTGGGTGTCTGCAAACGGCTGTCTTGATTCATATGGGGCTTTTTTTTTTCTTCTTCTTCTTTGTTTTGCTTTTTTCTTTCTTGTTTTCCTGTGCGTTTCTTGCAAAGATGGAACTCATTAACAAAATTTAAATGAGTCCAGAAAAGAATAAACGTGTACTCATTTCAGGAGGGGAAGGTGATGCAAATCTTGCCAGGTAGAGAGATGTCCCAGATTCATGCAGCAGACTGTGCGTGCTTCTGGTGCAGATGAATGACAGCTAATTCGCTGATTCTGTTTTTCTTCCAACATTTTTCTTAACATTCCTTTTTTTTTTTAAACGTACCTATACAACCTTAAATGTCCAATCTAAGCAAAACATACAGCTACCCTGATGAGAATTCCTTTTGTTAAATGTTAAAATGATGTATTATTATATGGGTTAATAATTGTAAAAAATAAAGGGTTAGCATTCTTTGAGGGAACGTAAAACATGCCAGAGTTTTAGATCATCTTATGTTTGTAGCCATTTCATCAAACCTTAAAAATAACATTATGTTTTTAATGACTCACAGCTATTATATCATAATTTAGCTCTATATCTGTTTTAGCCATTTATATGTTGGCTAATGTTGATTAGCTGAAGCGGTCATTAACTTTTAAAGTCAATCCAATTTGGCAAATGAAATGCGGGATGTCTTATATCTTTAAAAGATAATTTAGCTTTAGTAAGAACTGAAACAAAGGCACAAAGAGCCTGGAGAGGTGGTAATATTGTTCATACTGTAGGGAGGAGGCTGTGATCCAATACGTCAAGCCAGAACGTTTTGTTTTTTTTTCTGAAATTGTGCAATCAGTAACTTTTCATCTTAAATCCCACCTGTAGTCTTCCGTGTTAGCTGACACAAATGCCTGGTGTTTTATGAGTTCTTACCTATTTTTATTTGCACTAAACACTGATTGCACTGAACGACTGTAAGCACCGCAGTTTTGCTTTTTAGCCCTATTACAAAGCGATTACTCAGCTCCTGAAAACTTTTACTGCGTGTTCTGGAAAAGAAGCTTAGAGAAAAAAATCTACTGGTGCACAGGAAGTAAAAGTTCTTGGTAAGACCATTTGGAGACGGTTAGTCAGAGCTAAACAGAACTAAGTGTTTGACCTTCATTAGTATCACAGAAGCCTTCAAGCTTTATAGCAACCACTCAGCCTGTTAAAAGGGAACAAACAGCCACTCGGTAGTTTGGTATCATTGTGGTCACCACACTGAATATGGAGCAGAGAAAACAAAAAACAGATCTGTCTGAGGAGTTCAGAAAAAAACATTACAGATGTCCATGGCTACAAGACCATGTCGAAGCAGCTTTATGTTCTTCTGAGCACAGCTGCCAGTATTGTTAAAAAGTATATTTCAGGTGACTGCAGCCAACCTCCCAGGATGTGGACGCAAGAGGACATGCAACCCCAGGTTAATGAGACGGATAGAGTGGATGGTAAAAAAAAGAGCCAAGGAAACCATCCAAAACCATTCAAGCTGAACTCCAAGGTCAAGGTACGTCACTTTCTGTTCACACCATCCGTCATATTTTAAAACAGAATGGGCTTCATGGAAGAAGACCCAGGAGGGCTACAGTATTGGCAGAAAAACACAAAAAGTTTCTGGGAGAAGTTTCTTGGATTGATGAGACAAAACTGGAGCTTTTTGGATTCAGGCACATCAGTTTTTTTTTTATTTATTATTGTGGAAGGGTAGCACCAAAATTATCTGCATCTGTCTATAAAATCCAAAACCTACCACAGTTTTTTTCTCCTGAAAACATTTTTTTTTTCTCCAAAATATCTAATTTTAATCAGACACGCACAAATATTGTCATACTGAAGCTAACAAGTTGCTGAACATCCTTACTAATGCCATCATAAGATCAAAAAGCAATTTTGACGGTTTGTAATATTTTCAGTAAATAAAGCCATAAAGTTAAAGGGATTGACACATGAAGCTCCTGTGAGAAATGTCAGCCATCAGGGAACTTTTGATTTGTGTCACTTTAAAATCTGGTGTCGGGATAGACTACCAACAAGAAAAACTTGTTCAGGCTTGTAAACAGGCTCACTTGTGAACATAATCATGATCACAAAAAAAAAATATGCGAAGCTCAGTCATTTAGAGCAAATGTATGCAAATGTTATCATCAAACTATATTTACTAGGAAACAGAGACATTCATTTCATGCACAATTTAGCCAGAAGAAATATACAACGTGCAATATAGAGTGTCCAAACAAATTAGGTCATTTCCTGGAAACGCAGAAAAGCTTTCTGTGTGAGATAGTAACACAACACATCTCCGTTCCCCGAAGACAAGCTGTGCTTACTTAAAACTATTTGGTGATAAAAATTTACAAACTGCCCTCGGTTATGACTGTGGAATGTCCAGAACATAATGTAACATGGCCTCAGCTTTTATTGCACAAGTCAGTAAATCTGGCTGATGTGTTTCAGTAAAACGCTGCTGTGATGTTTCTCTGATCCTTTCTGTTTGTGTGGTGTCAATCAGAACACTCGGCACAGACATTTATAGATGCAAAGGTCATACTTTTTGGAAACGTGTTACAGCCTGAAATCTATCTGGAAATAGTTGAGTAAGTAAAGTTGGGTAATATCCCTTGATATACTATTTGTTCAGTAAAATTATATTATTGTAGTATTGGAAATCAAGGACAAATGTATTACCAAATACCTGAAGTGGGAATTCATAAAAAGCTCTAAAGTTTAATATTAGCCTCTTTCACATAACTGTTTCAAGGTGGCCTGAGATGTTTTGTCCCACTTCAGCACCATGTGTGAAATGACTAAAGCTTAACCAATCAAGATATTTCAATAGGAAATCTTTAAAAAGGGGGGCAGCCTATAACCAATTTGTGAAGCTGATTTATTTGTTTTAGATCCATATCCATGCACATTACAGTCTACTTGATTTTGAAAAAGATTTAAAAAAAACAAAAAACAGCTATTGCTGGCAATTTAGCATCTTAGCCCAGGGGACGAACGTGGACATTTTAACTTGTGCCTGTGCTTTATTGAAGAAATGGAATTTTAAATGTAAAGTTCTTCATATTTTCTCTCTAAAAGTTACACTTCCTGTCTTAACAATTAAAGACATATGGCTCTGAAAAGTGGAAAAAAAACATCAAAAAGCCCCCCTGCAGTGAAGGCACCCCGTGCTGCAGAAAGCACACTGACAAAAAGATGTAACAACATCATGCCGCCCACAGATGTGCCTGCTTTTTAATCAACTTAATACACTCAGACGATGAGTTCATTATTTTGAGAAAGGAACAAAGAATGACCTAATTAATCTGCTGATCAATCAACTGGTCTATCTTTAGAAATGGCCGAGGCAAAATGTGAGGTTGACGTGTACAGCTGGTACAAGGGGAGTCACAGAGTTGAGTTGGTGAGTATGTGCAAAGTGGGGGTGGAGCCTTCAGGCTCTGTTTTAACTAATGGCTGCTTCATGTGTGTAAGCACGCATCTTCATAGGACTTGGCCAACTTCATGTCATACGGTGGAACCTGTTCTGGAGTTTCAACAAACACCTTATTGACTAAACTAGCCTATTTTGTTATTTTCTGAAAACATCAAAACTAAATATGACATTTAAAACATTTTAAATCTGTTTTTTTCTTTTTCAGGATTTACTTTTGTTGAAAATAAAATTCAACTGAATAATGACTAATTCTTAATGGAAGGAAGAGATTAGAGGATAGGTTTACCACCGAACACAAAGAACCACCTTTGCACAGTGACACACTACACTCATCTTGCAACATTTGAAAACACGAGACAAGCCCGTTCACATCAGGTTTAGGGTAGTCACGCTGCCGTACAAAGCACCAACAGTATTCCACAAAAATGGGGCTTTAGAGAAACCGGCAGTCGGTTGTTCGTAAAAGGAAAAACCTGGGCTTGCTCACGATGAGGGCTGGCTGGGAGCTGTGGGCTTCACTGTGGGTGGCTCCCAGGGACCCGGGCTAATTGTTTTACATCACAGCCGAGACCAGCTGAGATCAGAGCACTGGCAGCTCCGAATCAGGCTGTTCAACAGCCAAGTACGGTATGCCAGGAAACACCCCCCCCCCAACGCCACGCTCATACTCAGGCAAAAACTCATGCTACATACATGATACCACGAGGGACGACGAGGATGTTCGGTCTCTTCGTGCTCTCTCTCACTAAGCAGGAAACTGGAAGTCAGTGATAAAGTGAGAGGCAGGCTTCAAGATTAATATTGCAACCATCCGATCTTTGGAAGATTCGATGTGTTTAAAGAAGCAAACATCGACAGATTTCAAATTTTTTAACCATTTGTTTACAAATTCAGCCAAACAAATCTAAAACAAGGACCTAGTATTCTTTGAAGTAAAGCATATCGCCCACTGACTTTTATGACCTGCTTTTACACTGGAATCCTGTCATGTTGAAAAGGGGGCGGAGAATTAGCTGTGTGGGTCTAACCTTTTAAATGATCTCATGCGATATTGTGAAATCTTGTTTTAAACCAACCACCACGCAACAAATGCAAAATTAAGTCCTAGCCATTTTTGTGTTCGCTAATGTTGCTTAAAGTGGAGTGAATCCAGGAGGTAATCAGTTGTAGATGTTCATTCAGAGTTTCACTGAGCTCTGTCCGTTAGTTTATGAGGTATTTTGCTAACAGACAGACAGGGTTGATGGTGAAATGTTTGAAGTGAGTGTTGGGAATGACGCTCAGCTCCATCCACAAGAAATTTGAGCTTAATATTTGCAAAACGTTACAGCCATTTCTGTGTTTTCTAATGTCAGTTGGCTAAAAACGTTATTGACCCGCCTTCTGGTGACAAAGACATGTTGGCGTTCTGCTCCGTTTTGGGGTGAGTAAGAGGACAACGGAGAGAAGATTTCTCACCTTTGACTGAAACACTGAGGTTAGGCGGTTTGTGTTTCACCCCACAAAATGACCAGAAGCTCCATGTATGAACAACAAAGACAACATTCACAGTAAGTGCGTTCCGTTCTGTGACTCTGGTTCCCAGATCTTTCACTGCGTAATAACACAATCCTCCCAGCACACGCAGCACCGTTAATCACCAGGCATCCCTCGTCCGCTGCTTTTTCAAGGCCTGTTTGACTTTAAGTAAACACGTGCAGGAAATGTATTCAGTGGCTCTAAACATTTATACGGGGGCCTTGTGGCTCAAACCGTTTCACGGTCAGCGAATGTTTCAAGAAGGTGCTTAGAGAGCCATTTGTTAAACTCATGATAATAGGTTATGACAGTGCACGGTGTGCTCGCATGCAGCAGGTTTGTATCAGTGAGCTTTTAGTTTCCGTGCTCGCCATCAATCTCGTTGACAGACACCGTAAGACAAAGCTGGATCCCGGTCTGATGAAAACAAACGTCTGTACGTTGTAATATAGGGATGGTTGTTTCGTAAGCTCTGCTGGTGTGACCCATTTCTGACATGAACGCGTTTCCCGACGCAGGTGGAAACCCTGAAGAGGCAATCTGAAATATGACGATCGGAGCGAGCATTACACAGAAAAATCATTTTTATTTTCCCGGACTTGATAAGTAAGCTCTTATCTCTTCTTCTTTCCAATTTCTCTAAATTCAACTAGAAGAATATCCTTTGCTAATCTGGTCTCAATGAGCACGAGTGCTGCCAGCGCTGAATCCAAAGCTGGTCATAATCCGTGGCGTTGTTCGCTCCTCGCTCAGTTTACGTTTCCATCGCAAATTCCAATGTGAACAGTCAATAACACAGATGTGGCTGGAGCAGATGCCTCACTTTAGAACTGACAGGAATGTGGCGGTAAAGTTAATAAAACATACGTACTTGCCTCACCTACAACTATGACACATTTTACCCAAATATAGACATTTTTGTGTTTTGTAAGGTCAGTTGGCTGTGGAAGCCATCTTTAATATGCTTGGCTTACATCCAATGATTATTTCCTGAATGTTTCATCAAAAGCCATCCCAGTGATTTAAAAGATATTTTGTTTCCAGACAGAGTTGACTCTAAATAGTTACCTACAATATTTGAAACAAAGATCTTGGGCTGTTGGTGCTCAGAATGTGTCGGGGTTCAGTGACACTACATTTTAGCTCAGCATCTGTTAAATTGACTGAGTTATAGCTATTTTTGTAGTTCTGAAGGTCAGTTGGCGGCAGCAGCCATCTTAAATCGAGCTGACTCCAAAAGGTAATCAGTTGTAGACATTCATCCAGTCATTACTTTCTGCCACTTTTATAGAAATCCGTCTAATGGTTCATGAGATATTTCGACAACAGACAGACGTGGATAAAAACATTATCGTCCACATTTGCGCTTTGCATTTTAATAACTCCCTGCATCGGTGGTGGGTAGATTCTGTGTATTTATGGGAGATTTCTGCACTGGCTGCTGTTCTGCTTCACCAAATCATCATAAGCAGCGAGAAACATTAACCTCAGGCTTGATGTGAGCATGTACGCCAGGACTTCATTTCCTCCACACATCCTGCTGCACTCATCAGTTTTATATAGAACACACTGCTCCAGAGTCAACATCGGTAAAAATGAGCCGGTACATGATAATGATGTTCCCTGACCTCGTTTAGACAGTCAGTATAATCCATCATGTCGTTGTGTCTCACACCCTGTCATGTTTCACCAAACCGCACACTCCGAGAAATCACTTAAAGGTGCTCGTCGCAATGTCACGAAGGCCGAACGGAAGAAACAAAATCCCCACAATTTGTTCCTCACATTGATGGCTAATGTGCCCTTCGATTAAAAATTTGAAAGCAAACTTTGTGACAAGCTGCCAACGACCACATGCAGTTTATATTTCGGTAAAATAGGTCAACAGCAGATCCGTTCTTAGATTTCCACCTAAATGTCTTCAACTTCTCTAATTTTGCCACATCTGTTTACCTAGACCAGGGGTGTCAAACCCAGTGACGCAAGGGGGCCAAAATTAAAAATCTGGTCCTTGCCAAGGGCCAATCACAATCAATATTCATTAAAATTACATAAATTAACCTTGGTTTTAGATGTGTTATGTCAAATCATTCATATAGAAATATCAATGACCTTTTCCCAGTTACAGATTATACAGAATTTAGAGCAAACAGACTTTAATGAACACAGACAAATAGATCAAAACTTCAAAAAGCTCATCATTAGCAGTCATTTCTTACACCTCACTCAGATTTTAAATTAATTTTTTTACATTTAGACAGATTTTTTTTAAAAAGCCATCAACAAAAACCTGATCACACAGAAATTAAAACTATATATTGTTGGCTTCTGAGTCACTGTCAAGAGAAAACTTCACTAATTAGGCTCAGTTTTTTTAAGCAAAATAAGAATCAGAGACTCGATCTGAACCAGACTGGAGGGCCGGATGAAATGTGACAGAGGGCCCGATCTGGCCCGCGGGCCTTGACTTTTACACGTGTGACCTAGACGGACTACGACACATCTGATGTGGGTCAAGCTCATAATGTGGTTCTCAGCTGAGCGCTTTGTTTACATTGAATGCGTACCCACATTTCAGAACTGCATATGAATAAATCTGAAAACCTACCAGAGTAAACTCTTTCAAACATCCATAACGTCATTTCATACAGTTCAGGACAACCTTTTCATGTTTGATTTCATAATTTGCAACGAGTACCTTTAACTCAGTTATGTCAACTGGTTCCACTAAACTTGGTTGGTTAAATGTAAATAACTAAATAAATCATTTAAAGCCTTATTTTCACCAAATACTTCATGGATGGAAATGAATTCAAAAGATTCGGGAGTCTCCCAGAAAGACCTGCAGCAAAACAGTTCAAAGTACAAGTATGGCAAGCACCTTGGGACAATCTGTATTCAGTTAAAGAAAAAGTGCATTTTCAGCAAAGTGGTAAAGTTCAATTTAATTAACAGTGTTTAATTACTTTAATATCTCATGATATTTCTATAACAGAACAAAATCTGCCTACTTTGAGTGTAAAAAAAAATAAGTAAAAGGAAAAAACAATTCAACAAAACAATTGTGTAATTCACACAGCACCCAAATGTCTTTTTTTAGAGTGCAGGGAAAGGACACGTGGGAAGCTGAGTGATAAACTGCTTTTTATTTTTGCAACATGGATCATGAAGAAGCTGCTTGAACCTTTTCAGTGAGGGATTTGTTGATCCAACAGCAGAACAAATAGGAGATGCCATCCATTGCTCAATTCCAGCAATGAAAATAAATGAAATTAAAGAATAATCATGGCCGCCCCTTTTATGGCTGTACTGAAAAAAAAAAGTTTAATTGTTTATTTTTCCATCCAGCATGTCGAACAGATTCAGAGAGGGAACATCTGCAAGCTTTCACTCCTTTGACTTTATATTGAAATAAATCATAGTCTGGATGCTGAACTCCCTTATGCCCAAAGAAAGAAAACAACTAAATAAATCTCGTGTTTCGCCGACTGTGAATCATGCAGGAAGTTAGTTCCAGGAGCGCAGAAATCCCGTCTTACCTGCAGCACGTTTATCACACACCATTTAAAGGCAACGGCAGACGATTAGGCTTTTTGACTGTCTGTTTGCCTTTTACCAACATTGAGCTAAAACGTCTCGTGGTAGTAGCTCAGACTGATCCACAACACATTTGAGCATTAACAGATTGCACAAGAACTTTAAAATGTTGCCATCAACTATTTTCCGTCAACTCTGCTTGTCTGTTAGCAAAATATCTCATGAACCACAGGACATATTTTATGGAAACATCCAGAAAATGATCATTTAATGTATATCTACACCTCATTAACCTTTGGAGGCAATCAAATCCAAGATGGACGCTACAGTTAACTAACCTTAGTAAACATTAAAAAGGCTACAACTCAGCATAAGTTACAGACATAGAGCTAAAATTTGGTGTGGTAGTAGCTGAGATTCATACCAAACTTATACTCTCTGCACAACACATTGTGCAACATCTTTAGTTAAAACTTCAACATTAACTATTGGAGTCAACCCTTTTTGTCTGTTAGCAAAATATCTCATGAACCACAAACTGAATTTTAATGGAACTTTTATGAAGTAGTCATCAGATATACATCTACAACTGATTACCTTTTGGAGTCAACCCAATTCAAAATGGCCTCCGCAGCTACTCAACGTTCGTCAACACAAACATTGCTTTAACTCAGTCACTTTTACAGGTGCCGAGCGAAAATTTGATGTGGTGGTAACTGAGAGTCGTCTACAACACATCATCTAAGTGTGACGTCTCACAAAGTCACATGGGATCACTCAGAAGTTACGCAATTTTTAAGATTTGAGCAAAACAAAGACATCATTTCTGAACATGAGCTCATTTTAGTCTAAAACTCTGGCATCAAGGAATTCTGGCCCTTTAATATCTGTAATGGGTTTGAGTGGAGAACACAAAGACAGAAACCCTTGTTCACTTTTCTATCATTTCATCCTGAGCTGCGCAGAATCTGAACCTGTTGAAATTTGACATTTTAAAGCCGTTTTAAAGGCGCAGGCCAAACGAACTCAAAGACTGTTCATTTAGCCGTGTGACACAAAGGAAACTGAAATGTCTGAGCATTAAATGGGTTAAAGAAAACCCAGAATGCACCTGCATCCATCTTTCTGGAGCAGCTAATGCTGATACGGAAGGCAGGAAATGAAAAACCTCCCTGTGGCCTAATGACCCCAAAACCAATTTGTCACACTAGATTACGTTGCAAAATAGCTCTGCAGCCCCACACTGCTATCAATGTCAAGGAGCTCTTATCAGCAATAAAAGGAATTGTGAGTTTATTCTGAAGACGTTTCCTGTCAGAACGTGCACTTCACCTGCGAGCTCCTTTTAATCCAAAACAACCTCAAACATCCAGCGGCTAAACGGCCAACCTGCTATTCTTCACCAACTAGCTTATTTGACGATTAAACTCTTAAAAACGGGTTCTTACTCAGAACAGCCAGTAATGTAAACCTTACACAGTAAAATAAAAAAAGACAACATTTCAGAGTGAAATCATCGCAGCAATGGTTTCCTGGGTTCGCCTTTACAAAATGCAACGTGGCATCACCTGAAACTGTCCCAGAATTCAGAGTGAACACTTTTTAATAGAACACCCGTAAAACAGTTATTATCTCAAGACTAATCTGTGGACATCCAGTTCAAGTTGTGTCTGAACCAACAGGCTGAAAGAAAATGTTTCAGTTACTTTGGCTAAATCTCTGAAATTTGTAATTACTTGGATTTAGGAGTGGAAAAATTGAGAAGAGGATTAAAAAAAAAGTGTGGTTTTCCTTATCTGATGGGGAGCATATTAACTGCTCCAAGGTTTTCAAAGCATACCAGTGCAATAAAACAGCAGACTTATTAATATTATTATTATTAATATTACTGTCTGCTGCTGAAAGGGAAAAAACAACGAATTATGTTTTTGCTCATGTTTGGGGGAAATGTGTTTATTAGCAAAATATCTCATGAACCACTGAACAGATTTTAATGAAACCTGCAGACAGAAATCATTGGATGTGAGTCTACAACTAATTAGCAACTGGAGTCAATTCAATTCAAGATGGCTGTCACGGCTAGTCGACCTTAGCCAACACAAAAATGGCCGTAACTCAGTGAATTCTACAGATACTGAGGTAAACTGTGATGTGGTAGTAACTGAGAGTGATCCAGGACGAACTCTGCGACATCCCTGTCATTCCTCAAAGTAAGAGGATCTGAGGGGAAAGCCGCTGGCGGGCGATATGCATTCATCCAAGGAAAGCTAGGAGTTTGTACTCAGTGTAACTTCTTGTCCTTTATGTTTGAAAACTAAAAAGTACTTCAGTGTTTAGAGTCTGAGTGTAAAATGACTTTTGAGTTATTTCCTTGGATGAATGAAACATTAGGAGGAAACTGCTCCCTCAGGTGAGCATCTAATTAACACAACAATTAATCAGCTGTGAACTGAAAAGAAAACAAATCTCTGAAAGTTGGCCATGTTGGTTTGGGGAGAACTTCTTGGCATTTCTCCAGAAACACGCCCATCCTTTTTTTTATAATCCCCATCTTCGTTTTTATTGTCATGAGATTTATGATCTCAGTCAGCATCAAATTCATCGCTTCTGACCCGTGACTCCAACTCACCGCTATGCGCGTGAAGATCCTCTGCTCCCCCTCCGGGCCCTTCTGCTCCCCGTTGGCTCCGTTGGCCCTGCTGTAATCGGGAGGTTGCTGGTTCGAGCCCCGGCTGCCTTTCGCCTTGCGGTTCCCGGGCCCCTGGTGGACGATGTTGAGCAGGTGAAGCGTGCTCTTGTGCTCGCGGTCGGAGCTCTCGTGCTGACCCCGCTGGTAGCGGTTCTCGCAGGTGGAGTGGTGCCTCCTGCACAGCTCGATGCGGGCGCGCAGACGCTCCACGATGGCGTTGTGCAGCTGAGGGACCGCGGAGCCCCTGGAGGCCGCGGGTCCGCCGGGTCCCAGCCCGACACCCAGCATGGGCACGAAGGTCCCCGCGGCGGACTGAGCTGGGGTCGCCTCTCCCATAGCCGCGGGTCGGTGGCTACGGCAAGTTTGGAAAAGCTCAGGTCGTCTCGAGGACAAAAAGAATGTGGAAAATACGCAAAAACTCAACTGTGTGAGAAATAACACCGAAACAAGCCTTTCCCCCCCTAATATCTAACAGTTTTACCCCCCCAAAAAAACGTGTCAAACTCTCCGATCCTAAAATCTTCACAGATTAAAACAAAGAGATGAAGAGGAGGTCCAAAGTTGCGGCATTATTTTCCCAGGCTCGTAGCAGGCTGATGTGTCAGCCTGTAATTAAATGTGAAATTATTTCCGAGCGTGAAAGTCTCGTGGAATGAATCCGCTCTTCCTCAGAGGAGAAACGGGCCGGAATCAGCGGCAACAAGATCCCGAGCCGTGGCACGCACAAGTGGACTTTCAGCAACCATCACGGCCATCCGCGCCACATTCTGCACTCATTAAACAACCCCGAAGAGTGCCACTACCAGAGCTCAGAAGACCAGAGAATAAAGCCTACAAAAAATAAAAAAATAAAAAATCCCCACCACAAACTTCAAGACTCACGTTGTTTGGAAGCGAGTCCTTCCTCTCTTTGTTTTTCCATCTCCTGCCACAGAGGAGCGTCTGAAAGGCGAAAGGCAGACAGCCGCTCTAGTACCCGACCGAGATCCGACTCAAGCAGTCCATTGACAGTCATTTGTCCGTGTGGTCGACCGAGGCAACAGCACCGCTTCCACACAGAGCCTCATTGTACGAACATTCCTCCTCTGACACGATGCGCTCCCACGGACGGAGTTGGGCCGCACGCGCCCTCTGGTGGAGGGACAGGGAACTGCCTTTAACCTCACAACCACCGGGAAAATAAAAAATAAAAACGAGAAATCGTTGTTTTATTGGAGGTCTGCTGGATTTCATGTTATATTCCAAGATGTCACGCTCAGAGTGACTCTCAGCTACTGTCATGTAAAATTTTAGCTCCATATCTGAAAAAATGACAAAGTTACAGCTACTTTTGTGCTGGCTAATATCGTTCTTCTTTTTCTTCTTCTTCTGTGGTGTTTTATGGCGGTTGGCAAACAACTGATGGTGTGCATTACCGCCACCTACTGACATGGAGTGTGGATCCAAAATAGCCTACTTAACATTCCTTATATTCTTTTCCCTTACTTTGTTTTCATCAAATACCTTACAATAATCTGTACACTCTTACTTCTTGTTTCTTTTTGCACTATCTTTATTATATTACATGTTTCTTTGATCTTTTTTAATTCTTCTATCATCCATCTTTTTCATACTTATTGCATACTAACCTTACATGTTCTATTGTTTCGTCTAGTCCACAATACTCACATTGACCTGTATCATGTTGGCTAATATCGTTTACCTGTGGCGGCCATCTTGAATTGGGGGTGACTCCAAAGGGGAATCAGTTGCAGGTGTACATCCGATGATTATTTCCTGAGAGTTTCATTGGAACACATCCAGTGGATCGTGAGATATTTTGCTAACAGATAAAGATGGCTGACCAACAATAACGCAAAACCTTAAAGCAAAAATGTTGCAAAATGTGTAGAGCTCTGATTATGTCTTGAGGATGATGTTCAGCTACTACCACAACAAAATTTAGCTCATTATCTGTAAAAGTAACTGAGTTATGGACATTCTTGTGTTTTCTGTATTCATTTGGCTGTGGTGGCCATCTTGAATTGGTCTGACTTCAAAAGTTAATCAGTTGTTGAAGAAAACCTAATAGTTCCTATTTGAACGTTTCATTAAAATCTCTTCAGTGGTTTATGAGATATTTTGCTAACAGATAGAATTGTTGTCAATAGTTAATGGCAAAGTTTTAAACACAGACTTTGTGTGATCAATTACCTCTCAGATTGTACTACCACACCAAATTTTAGCTCAATATCTGTAAAATCACCTGATTTGCAGCCATTATTGTGCTTACATTACTTACATTTGCTCCTTACTGGGACTGAAAATGTTATATTAGGCATGAAGTCAGAGGCGTTACGTATTAAAGTTGTTTGTTTGATAAAACCTGTGTGAAAAACTAAAAAGCCATCCTTCCTGTTTCCATAGAAATGAAACGGCTGAGTGGAATCCAGCTGCTGCTAATTAAAAGCACTTGATTAGTTGATCGACTGCAGCTGTGACCACCTCGACGAAAGCACCAGTTTGAGCCGTTTAAACTTTAAACACGGCAGCAGATATACGGCAAGAAGGCAGCAAGAGTCGACGGTTTCAGCCTTCCAGTTAAAGTCCAGACCTGAACCTGCTATGCAAAGACCTTAAGATGTGCATAAACACATGTCAGCAAACCCAAATAAACTGAAGCAATGTTGGAAAGAAGAATGCCAAAATTCTTCCACACTGATGTAAAACACTGATAAGGTCACGCGGGAGATAAGTTCCCCAGATTTTGCAGCTAAAGGTGGTTTTACAAGCTGGACTTTTTTTAAACTGCTTCTGCATTTTAACCTAAATTAGGTTAAATCAGTAATAATGAAGCATAATATGTCTCTGAATGTTATTTAAGTTCTTTTTTTAACCTAAACTAATGAGTTGTTAATTATCGCCAAAGGCAGAGCAACATCTTTGCTCATGTCTGTCTGTGTGTGTGTCTGTTAGCAAAATATCTCCCAAACCACTGGACAGATTTTAGTGAAACATTCAGGAATTAATGATTCAAAGTCCATCTACAAATGATTAACTTCTGGAGAGAACCCAATCAAAGATGGCCGATGTAGCCAACTGGCCGTTGAAAACACATAATGCCTGTAACTCGATCACTCCTACAGATATTGAAGTAAAATCTGGTGTGGTCGTGGCTGATAATGATTTACAACACATAATCCAAGTGTTCATCATTGTTCAACATCTTTGCTCAGAAATTTAGCATTATTTGTTTTTATTTGAACCCCTCCGTCTGTTAGCAAGATATCTCATGAAGAATTAAAGAGACTTTAACGAAACTATTAGAAAATCATGACTGGATGTACATCTACAACTGATAAACCTTTTGTGTCAATCCGATTCAAGATGGCCACCACAACTGATCAACATTAGCCAACACACAAATTGCTTTAACTAGCTTAAACTGTACAGATACTGACCCAACATTTGATGTGGTAGTAGCTGAGAGTCATTCACAACACACAGTCTGAACATGACATCACATGAGACTGGGCGTAACGTTAGTTTGTTTCATTCCTTCAGGTAAAGCTGAACCTTAAATCTGTCACGTATTTGGTTTTTATTACGACTGTGTAGGATTCTAAAAATACTTCCATTGCGTCTTCGCTGAAGCGATGAGGTGGTTTATTTTGGTTCTCTTTAAAGAAAATCCTCTCTTAGCCGTTTCCCATGACAAGAAAATGAGAGTCACACCCTAAAGGAGGGCTTCAAGAAATCCCAAAGAATCCTTTTCTAATTATACATCTGAGTGTTTGTATAATAATAATAATATTAACAATAATATATTTGGAATGTAACGTTCGGTTAAAGTTGAAATTTGAGGTTTTGTGGGTTTTTTACATGTATCAACAGTAGAAAGATGAGTGAAGGAACTGATGTTTGTAATGTTTAGGTGTAAAAACAATTCACAATTTACTATCAGTGATCAAAACCATCAATTACTAAAAAATCTCTTCTGCATATTTTCAATAATTGACATTTCATGCATAGTGGTCACTGCAGTGGACAGCTATTTAAAAGCCATATTTAAAAGCCATTTTCTTGTATATGTATGGGGTTTTATATTATAACTGCATAGACCACTAAAGTGGACATTAGTGGATAATGCAATATACTGGCTATCCACTGCAAGTGCAACTAAAGATTTTTAAAAAGTATTTTTTCCCCTTTTTTATGCCATAAGAGAAAGAAAAATACTTACAGGAAAAAATCCTGGATGAAGTTATCATAATTCATGCACAAAAGGGTTAAAAAACAAACAGAAATGTAACATTTTTGGGACCGAGCTAGTTTGTGTCAGTTTAATCTACAACAATAAGATGTATTCAATAAAATGAGCAATTTTACAAAGAAATAAATGATTATTGCTCACCCTGTTTCTTTTAGTTTACTAGAAAGCAGACGATTCTTTGAAGAGCTCAAATCTGTTTAAGTGAAGTTTTTGTTTAAATGAGTCCTGAACATTCCAGCTGAGAGGAAGAATGAAGAAGAAACAATTAATGGAACTGTTAGAAAAAGTACTTTGGTTTACAGTTACAAAGATACTTTAATGCCAACTTTTAACATTTTGATTTATTCTATGTCCACAGTTTAAGTCTACCATTATACAGGAATAACAAAGTCTTGTATTCCAAGTTAAGTGTACCACATCACCAACACACTGGCATTGCTTCTCATAATGTAAAAAAACAAACATCAATGTTAGTAGAGAGAAGTTTTCCTCATTCGTTTTTCTTTTTTTTTTTTTTAAACAGTTAACAACCTCAAAACACACAATAAATTAATAAGTTAACACACAAGCAGTCTGCAAAATGCTTTTACAGTAGTAGCAATAACAGTGGTTAAAATAATAATAATAATAAAAAAATCTCTATAAGTACAGTACATCAGCTGATCTGAGCCGCGTTTTCAGTCTCGCCGCAGCTCACAGTCTGCCACGACACACACATACGCAGCTCTCCTGCGCTCAGCAGATATAATAAATTACACTTCAGAGAACGACACGCTCGTCTTCAATCTTTGCTTTGCTCTTTGTAAATCACAGTTCATCTGGTAATGCTTTTTGCCAGTCCAACTTCAATTGTCAACCATCCCGTTTTTTATGAATGCCTCATAAAAAAAATAAATAAATAAACAAACAAAAAAAAAATCTATTCTGGGAATTTAAGAAGAGAACTCAATACAATCTGAAAGCTTAATTTAGCTTGTGTTCATCCTTATGTGTAACAATTGCTTACATGTTAACATGGTTAAAAAAAATACAAAACCCAGTAAAAACAATAATAAAAATAGTCTAAAACTGCATGGCCATACTGTTTATTTTCTTATTAAGATAAAATTGGGACTCATCCCTCAGTGGTTCCAGCCCACATTGAAATACTGGACTTTACTAGAACTAGAAACTGATCATTCATTTCTTCAACAACCTCAGATTCTGAAGTCAGAACGTTGTTGAAAGTGTAAATGAAAGCAGAATGCAAGGATTTTTGTATTTCATAAACCTCGATTTTATTCACAATGAATAATAGGGAACATGTCGAACGTGGGAACTGAGAAATTGTTCCATTTTTGGGGGGAAAAAAATTCTGTAATTTTGATTTTGATGGAAGGAACAGATCTTAAAGTTGGGACGGGGCGACAAAAGGCTGAAAAAGTGCAAAACAGAAACATCTGGAAGAGCATTTTATCTTCAGGCTCTCAGGGGCGACTGCATTAAAAACGAGTCCGTATCTGTTCTGGCCTCAGGAACAATTCCACAGATCGTCGTCTGTAACCACAGTTTCCTGCTCTGTCCACAAATTCTGCTTAAAACAGAAGCTGTTTGTGAACCCCATCCAGAAACGCTGCCGTCTTCTTTCAGCCAAAGCTCGTTTAAAAAGGACTGTGGTCAGCTGAATCAGAATGTCAAATTCTTTTTGCAAACCATGACCACCACCTCTTCCATCCTAAAGAGGAGAGGGACCATTTCTCTGTTCAAAAGCTTGCCTCTCTGATGGTATGGGGGTGCATTAGTGCCTCTGCAATGGGCATCTTACACATTTGGAAAGGCACCATCAATGCAGAAAGTATATACAGTTTATAAAACAACATTCTTCCATCCAGACAATATATATATATTATTTTTTAGGGAAGACCTTACATATTTCAGCAAGATAATGCTAAACTACATACTGCGTCTGTTACAGCCGCATGGCTTCATCGAAGAAGAGCCCAGGTGTTGAACTGGCCTGTCTGAAGTCCAGACTTTTCACCAGCTGAGGACATTTAGTGCATCGTGAAACAGAAAATCCAGTTAAGACGACCCAGGACTGTTGAACAGCTAGAATCCTACATCAGACATGAATGGAACAACATTCCTGCAGAAAAACGTTTACAGGCTGTTGTTGTATCAGGAGGGGATGTTTTACGTCAGGAAACAGTCCTGTCCCAGCTTTTCTGAGATTTGTTGCTGCAATCAAAATTAAAATTAGCCATTTTTTCTTAAAAATTGTACAACTTCTTAGTTTGAATATTTGACATGTTTACTATGTCCCAATGTGAATAAAATGTTTTTTTAAGACTTACAAATCGTTGCTTTCTGTTTTAATTTTCAGTTTACGCATCCCGACTCTTTTGAAAATGGGTCGTGAAATACAATATGATCATTGTTTGAATACCATTCTGAATAATTTCATTTCCAAAAGGCAAAATCCACAATGAAAACAAAAACTAAAATATAAGGCAAATTAAATAAATCTAAGATTTCTTCTCATCTGGCAGGCTGTCATGTAAATGACTGTAGTGCACTTTTTGTCTTTGACAAGTGCATCAAATTATAGTCAACAAGATGCACTTAAATATTTGTAACTCTTAGTAATTTAGATGCCGTTATTTTTCAGCAACATAAATGTGTGTGGCAAACAGAAATGTCTTCATCCACTAACCTTGTATTCATGGGATCCAGAGCGAGTCTCCTGCTTTTTTCTTATTAATTCAGTTTTTTTAGTCAGTGCACATTTTTAAAAAATGCATTTTATATCTAAAATCAATTCTACAAAGAAGTATTCTGTCTTGTTTTCATCACCCCGTCCATCTGGACATTAATGACTTGATAAATGCACTAAAATAATTAGCCTGCCATCCAGGCTGGCAGTTCTTAAATATGGTTTGGGCTCAAACTTAATTGAAACCAAGGCAGCAGTCGTGTACAGTTATCATTAGGGAATCGGACACAGGCCTTTGCATATTTGAATGGCTATTTTTTCCCCCCCGGCTCCTCGCAGACATGCACTGCTAAGCTGAAACGATCGTTCACAGTGAAAATAATCCCCCTCCCTGCTTCTGCAGGACTCAGCACAAATGACAGATTGAAGTGAAAGGAGAAAATCTGCCCGCGTGCCAAAAGTCGACAGTGTCTTGGCTTTCCTGAGACCTGTAAGCGTACTGCCACAGTGTAATAAAATAGTTATTGACCAGTTAGCCAATGTTACTCTTTTAAATGGCAGCTTTTGAGTAAATTACCAACTAGATGCAAGCTAAATGAATAGTTGCAGAGGGATGGTGTGACAGTTTTAATCATACAGTGTGTTTATGAAGATTGGACTGACAGTCAGGATGATGCAGGTTTTTATATACTGTTCTAACAGTCTGTATTTGAAGCTTTGGCAGGGCTTATTACCTTTATGGCCTGATGCTCTGCATGCAAGCAGTGCACTGCAGTAATAATTATCACAGAGAGAACAGGCATAAGATATTTATGGCTTCTTGCCAAAAAATGCAAGTCTTAAACAAGGCCCAATAGTATTTATGGTAGTGATTCAAGCATGATACTGGAGATGCTTGATTTAAGAATGGAGTTCAGGGTTTTTTATTTTGGTCATTTTTGTACAAGTCAGTGTCAGGACTTGACTCCCTTGGCGGGTTCAGTAGACTGCCGCACATCTGTCCACTCCTGCATCGTGTTTTGCAGCGCCTGGGTCTTTTCCTTATCGACCTGCACGTAGTCCACCTTCTCATCGGATGTCACAGAGGACGTGGAGGGCTGTGAAGTGATCGAAAAGGCAGGATTGGGATTATAGTGAAAGGATGGAGTGCACTGTGGTAGAAAATATACTGAAAATCAATCAAATTAAGTCCAAGTTAGAAAAAAATGCATTCTCTGCAAAAATGCAATGTGAAGCTGAGGGCTGGATGACTGCTGAGATCAAATGAACCTGAAAATGATTTGTTAAAATTAAAATAAGCACTAGCCAAAAGCCAAAGGAAGCAAAATGCTTGCTAAAAGTCAAAAGTAACAAAAGGGTAGCTATAAACCAAAAGCAGCAGAAAGGCAACCAAAAGCTAGAAGTAGCAAATGGCTATCTAAAAGCTAAAAATAGAAGAATAGTAGCTAAAAGCTGAAAGGAGCAAAAGAAGACAAAAATATAGCAAGTATTTTGAAGTTGATTTGTAGGAATTGCAGAGATTTCAATGCATTTCTGACGGGAAAATATTTGTAGATAAAGTGGAATATTTTGAAAAGTATAAAAATTTAAAAAAACCAAAAGAATCATACTGAGTCAACATTCCTGCAGTTATCTGCTTACTTTTCTGTGTGGGCTGGGAGAGCCAGGCTGGAAGTCCAAGGCTAAGTAGTCCACGTTGCCACACTTCCGAGAGGCTGGGCTGCTGGTGCCGCTCACGGCCGGGGAGGTAGATGCTGGATTCTGCTAGTGGGACAACAACAGAGGTTTCACTCACACACGGTGCAAAATCGAACAAGTTGATCAGAAAACACTCTCGCCAGCAGATACAGGAACTTACCATAGCCACATAATTCTCCTCGCTGTCTCCAGAGTCCGTGCTGGTGATGCTTTGTGTGGAATTGGGTCGACAGGGTTGGGAGGAGTTCATAGCGGGCCTGAAGTCAAACATTGGGAACAAGCTTTTTGAAAAATGCTGCAGCAGTGTTCACCATCAGTCTGCGTGTGAGTAACCTTGGGTAGTCTACGACGAATGACTGATTTAGGACTCACATGGGCCGTGTCCAAGACATGGTGATGGGGCTTTTATATGGCAGCTCATCAATGATCCCATTGTTCTTCAAGTCAAGAGGCGTTGGCTTTGCTGAAGAAAAACAGGAGCAAACAAAAACAGGAATCTTTATGCAAACAACAACAATACAGACTGCAGAGTCTTCCCCCAAAAGAGACGACAAATAAAAAAAATGCATCTAAAAACTCACATTTCCTGTTAGGTTTGAGGTTGCGGTTGATGGGCGGCGGTGTGACATCACTGAGGCGACCGGGCCGGTGACACAGAGAGGCACTGCTCCCCTTTCGGGCAGGTAATGTTGCAGAGAACCCTGGGAAGTCAAAGTGATGTGGCCCGGGGCTCATAGGAATGTAGTTATTCTTGGGACTGTCAGCCTGCGCAGCGCTGAGCGGCGAGGAGCCGGGATTCATGGGCACATAGTTGTCATCGGAGTTTCCACTGTCTGAGCGAGTCAGAGGGGTGGGGGTTCTCTGGTGTTAAAAAAGACACGTCCCATGACTTTCTCAATCCCTCTTGCTTTAGTAATTGTGTTTTCTTTCCATTTTTTTTTTTTTTTTTAATAATTTTGAACACAGTAATTATCCAAAGGCTCACCAGGTATGAACTGAAGCCGTCGTTAACAGACTCCACAGACTGGCCCGAGTTGTTGAAATGAAACAGACGGTGGTGGTTGTTGATTTCAAAGGAGGAGCCTGTGAGGAGAGGTGAGGAAGGACATTGTTGTTTACCACAGCCTTAAATGTTAAAAGGAAATAAAACGGCTCTCCAAAGGAAATAACACAATGCAAATCCACAAGTGAAAAATTATATAAAATATTGTACAACAGAGGCAAAGTTAGAAAAACTGTTAAGACCACTGGCTTTTATATCAGAGTGTTAAACTAAGATCATCTTAAGTTGAGAAATGATTTTGGTCAAACCTTGTAATTTAGGTTATGCGTAATCTCATACAATATTACAAAATCTTGACAATGTGCAGTGGTCAGAGTATGTGTCGAGTATGCTTCTGATTTAATCTTATGTTTTTAATAAACATAACAACATTGACATTTTATTAGATGCTTGGCTATAGTTCCTCTCTGTCAACACGTATATAAACAGACAAACATGAGTTCCAGGTCAATTTTTCTTTGTGAATTCTCTCTGGCAAAGCACCAATTATCAAAAACTATAAAGCAATACATTGTGTCTGTGGGTGCCTCGTTTTTTTTTAACTGCTTATCAGTCTGGAACGAAGCGTTCTGGATCAGGCTGTATGACTTGAATTTCATTAGTGCCTGAACAGAGCAGTGTCTGCTACACTGGGCTCTTTGTTTCTGCTCAGCTGCTAGAGTTAAATCAGTTAAACAAGAGATAGAGGAGGAGAGAAAGAGGGAGAGGAAAAGGAGTCACTGCTGTACTGCAAAGAGGTGGACTGATCAAGTCAGAATTTGAAAACAGGAAACGGGGGAATAGAGCGATTTCAAAAGAGCTGTCAGTCAGCCGAGTTTGTCTTTAAAGAAAAAAGGCAGCATGCAGATAAAAAGTTTTCGAAAAGCAGCTGCTGCTGTGAGCCTACCTCTGTGCAGCCTGATGTTCTCAACAGCAGGGAGAGTATTCCTGCGTGGGATGGTCGACACAGAAGACGTCATGTCTCCGTTCTGACTCCCCACAGAGTGGGGACTCCCCCACTGCCCCTCAGACCCCTGGCTAGGTTTAGGCGGCCTGGGTGGGGGAGCGCAGGAGGATTCGGAGCTGGAGGGTGTCAAGGAATTGTGATTCTTATCGAATGTCCGGGGGATCTGATAGAAGGAGCCAGGGGTCGTAGGAAAGTCGTAATTGTCAGGCGACCGCTCACTGCCGTGCAATGTGGCGAGGGTGTTGCAAGGGGTTTTAAAGGTGTACACCTCCTCATTCTCAAAGTCGGGATCACCGAGACTGCTGTGAGCCGGTGCCTCAGAGCTGTAACCCCGCGGAAGTACGTAACAGGCCTCCTGGAGAGAGTCATCGTGCACAGATAAGGGATGTTTTCCAGGTTTGGGAAGGCTGTAAAAGCCGTGCAGCTGGGCACCTGTGCCATTCAGACAGTGTGAAAAGCCGTAGGAAAGTTTCTGCACTGGAGAATCGTTCCCAACAAACATATTGCTTCGTGTGGACTGGGAGAAACTGGCACTCCTGCAACAGGGACAAAAACAGACACGCATACATGTAAGTGGTTTTTAGTGTGGCCATTTTCAACGTGTTCCTAAATGCATGACAGAAAACTAAAAAAAAACTAAACTTCCACGCCAGTGTTTAGTCATTTTAATGTAGTTATCCAACATGACCACTAGATGGTGCCATAGCACTTCAGTTTTGCTCTTTAGGTTTCAGCACATTTTAAGCACAACAAACATCTTCATCCAACAACTGAGAAGCTTTTTTTTTTCACTGTTTTGTAACATTTACCCAAAACACATTTTGTTTTGACCATGTTTTAAGCATGCTGACAGGGAGAGGGCATTCGTGTTAAGAACGGCAAATGCTCCAACTTTCCCAGAGTTTCTCAGCCTTGGTAAGGGACCCTGGGGACATGCCTCATTTACTCAGTGTCCTTTACAAGACTTGACCTTCAGTACCAACAAGAGCAGCCCAACAGCTAAGACATTTCTGGACTGTTAGTTGAGCAATGGCCCAATTTAGCTGGCCTATGCAAATACAATACGTCTTATTTTTCACCCTGCTAAGATTGTAACTGTGTTAGCTGCACTTTAAGCTTCTGCTTCTTTTTGGCAATGCCTTTTAATGACCAATCAGTAATTTTGTTCATTGTACAATCCTTTATCACAGCGACTAAAAGGGAGCTTTTCACATGGATTAATTCAGAACACTGGTCATCATACCCAGAGTTTCGTTCTGACATGAATCACACCCCGTCACCAGATGCTCGTTTTGATTAGCCAGCACATGAGGCACAAGCTGATGACAGAAATATTTACATAAAGCTGAAAAGATGGATTGTGAGGTTTTATTTTCTGGGTTGAACAAAGTCCCCAACACAGCAGATTTATGTGCAAATCGTGTGGTTGAGAGCGCAGTCCCACCCCGGGTGAGTCTGAACCTATAGAAGAGATGAATTGCTGCCTCGGCCTCATTGATCATCCACGGCGCAGGCTTATCTGTTGAATGGCATCATTATTAAAGCTTCCTTTTGGCGTTTAGAAACAGGCTGGATGGCAGAAGGTGAGGTGGGTCTTAAAGGGAAATTCAGTCATAAAATTTAAATATTTGGATCTTTTGTTCTTGTGCTCAGTGACTACACACAGATTAACACCCTGTGTGAGATGCAGCAGAGCAGCCCGAGAACAGAACCAAGCCTCCTCCAGTTTTCACTGTAGGTACAGGGTTCTTTTACTTGTACGTTTCATTTTTGGATCTGTGAGCATACAGCTGATGTGACTTGTTGCCAAAAAGCTAGTTTGGTCTCATCTGTCCAAAGGTCATTTACCAAATTTACCAAACTTTGTAATTTTGGTCAATTACAATCTGGCTTTGTTCCATCAGTGGTGTCCTTCTCAGCTGTTTTCCATGAAGTCCACTTTGCCTCAAACAGTGACTGAAGGTGCGATCTGACACCGATGTACCTTGACCTAAGAGTTCATCTCTAATCTTTTTGGAAATTGTTCAGGGCTTTTTGGTTACAATTAGCAACATCCATCTTTTCAATTTCTCCTCTTGCTGGTTGTTTCCAGTCCTCTAGACCTTATATTTCTGAATAATCTGTGCAGCTGTAGTCACAGGAACATCCAGCTGATGGGAGATGATCTTGAAGTCTTTACCTTTAACAGGCTTGTCAATAATTTTCCATCTAAGCTCCTGAAACAACTCTGTCCTTAGCTTTCTGTGCTCCATGTTCAGTGTGATACACACCATGACACCAAACAGCACTGTGACTACTTTTCACCCTTTAAATAAACAGACTGACTGATTTCAAGATTGAAGACACCTGTGGTGCTGATTACTGGAGTTAGTTACCTCAGCCAACATGTCCCCATGGTCAGATTTTGTTTTTTAATCTTTTCAAAGGGATGCCATCTTTTTTGTCATGGCCAGTTTCATTAGTTTAATAAAAATAATTCTGTTGACTCAAAAATTCAAACGCAATGTCTGATTTTCATTAGTTGATTTTCAGTGAATGTTTTCTTATCATTACTTTAATCAGTTTCAAGGTAACTCAGTGACTATTGTGGGTTTTTCTTTAAACGAAAATGTACAAACCAATTTATCCGTGTCTGTATGTCAATAAAAGAAACTATCTTCAAGTATTTTGTTTCTGTCGACTTGACTTGAATGATCAGATGTAGCCTGCTCAGTAACAATATCTGATTTATAGCATCCCAACTTATTTGTCTTTATTTTTCACATCAAATGAAATTTTAGTAAAAAACAAACAAACAAACATAAAAAAAACAACTTTGCTTTTATGCCACCATCTATTTTTAGAGTAATGACTTCAGTTTGATGTTGTCTTCTCATGATGCTTTATCACACACACACACACACACACACACACACACACACACACCACTGCATGACTCTTCCCCTGCAACAGTAGTTTTAACCCTTGGGGGCTTCTGAGCTGAGGAAGCGCTGTAAATCTGTGTGTTGACCTGCAATAACGGCAAACAGGAAACTGACACAGGACGTCTGAGGGTCGCGACTTTTACCGTGCACTCTCCGTCTTCCTGCTCATGCACTGGTGCAGAAGGAGGTAGTCCTGAGGTGCGCTGTTGGACAGGGAGCCATGGTGCGAGTGGCGCACGGACACGTCGAAGGTGAAGAGCACTGGCTGGCTGGAGCGGACGGGTGCTGAAGACTTGCGCTCTCCGCTCACAGGAGCCGCTGAGCCGCTGACATCTGCTCCGACAGACCGAGGCATATGGTGTAATCTACTCTCTGCAGGCAAACAGAAATCAGAGAAATTGATTATTATTCTTTTTTTAGCTGAACTTAGACTGGTTTTATGAGAAGTGGACATGTTATGGAAATTAACAGTCAAGTTATCATTCTTAATATATATATTTTTTGCTGTCATAGTTTGTGAATTAAAATGGTCAGTTTTAAATCCATCTGAGAGTTTAGGGTCTCATGCCATCTTGTATTCATTACCCTTTCGTCTGCACTGCAATCGATACAGGAGAGAGATCCGTCTCCAGGGAGGACAGAAAACAGCATACTTCTACTTTCAGAGCTACAGAGAGCCAGTAGTTGATCAGCACATGATCCGAGTTAAACCAGGGTCAATGTGCTTTGTTTGATTTTATTGAGCTGGCCATTGTTCTGCAACGAGGGACAGTGTGGACAATGCAGTCCTACAGTCTTATTGTTTTTCTGTGTGACATCCCCTGATTTTTCCATTGACTACAAAGAAAAGACAAATCCGAGATGAGGATGTTGGAAACGGACTGGGCGGGAGGCCAAAATGAGGAGGTGCTCTGTGAGAGGAGAGTAGGCGGTCTACTGATCTATCGACCGATGGTGCTGTGTGCAACAGTAGCTGAGCGAGATAAAAAAAAACAACAACAACTCTGCTGCTGCTGAAGCTCATTTCTATTTTTTACCATCCAGTAAATGCAAGGATTGTATGAAAATATCTCTGCACTAACAAGCTTCCCTCCAGACTAAATGTACTCAAACTTAGATTATTCTTAAAGTTATTTTAGTACAGTGATAATTTTAATCTATGTAAAGAAAAAACTGCAAATATGTCAGTACCTTTGAAAAATTTGAGTCTGAAACCAGAAGGTATTTGTAAGTCATTTTAGAATCAGAATTTTCTACACTGAACTGTGAGATAAATAGACCTTTATCTCAATATTTTAATCAGTTCACTATTCTTCCCATTCCTAAGAATTACAAAAAAAAAAAAAGTATGTATCTCCCTCCCTGTAAGAAGAAAACAAAAGTCTTTGGGTCAAGATCTGAGCTGAGAAACACGTAGAGATGTGTTGTGCAGGCGTGTATATGTGTGTGTGTGTGCGGCAGTTAGAGGCTTGTATTCTGGAGTCCAGTAGCTGAATGAGGCCACATTCATGCCCGAGGAGGGGGGGGGGTTCTGCTATGAGGTCTCCAGGCCAGTGGACACCAGCGAGATGCCCCAACCCGCAGCAGAACAGGCAGGGACTCCCCCTCCCCAGCGATCCTCAATTACACCATTGTTCTGAGTGATTCCATTCTCTCTGGACTGGTTAGGCACCATCTCCTTTCTCCACAAAAAGCTTTGTAAAAGCTTTCATCCACTGTGGTGAGTACTAGCCCCTCTAATATGGGTAGATATATTGATTTGTTGTCAAAAGACAGATCCTCCCACCCCCGCTGGTACGGAGAGCTGCTTTGCAAAAACATAAACTGGCACTGGAACTGAGCAGAAAGAAAAATCTGCAAAATACATAAATGGAGTCCTGTCAGTATTTATGGTGTATGCATGCAAGATAAGAATTTTTTTTTTGGTTTTCTGAAATATTTTTGATTAACTGTACAAATGACTGTCAGAAGCAGAGCAAGATGAAAGATCGCTGGTCCAGTCTGCTGATGGAATAGCTTACATGACTCATCACTGACAGTAATGGGCTTGATGATATATGTCACCACTGGAAAGCAATTCCAAGGACTCTGTAGAAACTCAAAACAAAAATCCAGAAAGGAGCAAAAAATAAAAGCAATGACAGTTTCCCAAAGAAACTCCAAGTAATCTCCCCTCCGCTGGCTCCAAGCACTCACACTGTCAAGTTGTAATATATACACTGTGTTAGAAAAGTGAAAAGTTATTTATCATACTACAGCTTATGAGGAAAAAAAAAAATCATAATATTAGCAGAGACTAAAAAAAGTAGAACCCCAATTTTGAAAATGTTAGGACATTGTATAAAATGTACACAAAAACAGAATGCAATGATTTATAAATCTCATAAACCCATATTTTTTCACATTGTAACAAAATCTATTAAACCTATTAAATATTTAAAAAAAAAAAGTAAAAAAAGTAAAAAAAAAAAAAAGGTAATTACAAATGTGATGGCAACATCTTCAAAAAATTAGAACAGGGCCATGTTTAGGAAGCATCCCCTCTTCATTTAAAACAGTCTGTAAACATTTTGGAAATGAGGAGACCAGTTACTGAAGTTTTTGGAGAGAATGTTCTATTTTTATCTCTTGTAGGGTTCTGGCTGTTCAAAGGTCCTGGATATTTTGCTGGTTGATCTAAAACCTGTATGTACTGTTCAGCATTGATGGAGCCTTTCCAGATGTTTAAGCTGCCAGAGGCACTAATGCACCACCATACCATCAGAGAGGCAGGCATTTGAACTGTGTACTGATTACAGCTCAGATGGTCAGATAGTGCAAAGGACATAGCATCTGTAATTTAAAAAAAATAAACTTAAAATTGTCTGACCAAAAAACAGTTTACAACTTCAGTTTACTTTAAATGGCCCAGAAAAGATGGCGGCTTTCCTGGATGGTGTTTACATCTGGCTTTGTCTTTGCATTGTAGAGCTTTAACCTGCATTTGCACATAGCACAGTGATCTGTGTTTACAAACAATGATTTGTGGAAGTCATCCTAATTTCCATGCAGTGATATCCAGAATAGAAACAGTCCTGTTTTTAATACGATGCTACCTGAGGGCCCAAAGATCACAGGAATCCAATATTGATTTTCAGTCTTGTCCTTTGAACACAGATTCTTGAAATTTTTTTATGATATTATGAACTGTAAATAATGTGATATAACGAGAAGTCTCTCTAACTGTCTATTGAGGAACATTATTCTTAGATGCAGTTTTTCAATCAGCTGGTGAACCTCTGCTCATTCTTACTTCTGAGAAATTCAGCCTCTCTAAACTGTCTCTAATACCCAGGCCTCTCACTAACTTATTGCTAATTAACGTAATTTGTTGCAAAAGGCTCTTCCAGCTGTTTCTCATTTATACCACTTACTTTTACAATGTTGTTGCCCCATACCAACTTTTGAAATACGTTGCTGCTAGCAAATTCAAAACTACCCTTTTCTTTTAAAAAAAAAAAGGGTACAAACATTTTATTTGGTTACTGTAATCTATTGTGAACAAAATATGGAATTAGGGAATTTACACAACATCCCAACTTTTTCAAACTTGGGGTTGTAAAATATATATATGTATGTTATGAGGCCTATGCCAATAACAGACAATGTTTTTCTTATGGACACATTGATCAATCAACATATACCAAGATATCTAAAAAAAAAAAAAAAAGCTAAAACGCTGGTCCCATAAGATTCCTTTACTTAAAAAAGGTAACAATCAATCTAATGCAGTGCATTAAAAGACCCCTTTTGGTTGTGAGTGAGTCACCACTATTCTAGGTCAAAGGAGCTCTAAAGTTCATGAGCAATTTTCCAATTCTGCTCAGTAATATATCACCTTCTGTCTCATTGGCTCTGTGGCCATAATCTAATAAAAGCTAGCTGCTGGTCTCAGGGGGCCAAAATTAGAACTATGCTGCATCACTCATGACAAGAACGTCTTTGTCAGGCGCTCATTTCCTCCAAGTCTGGCCAGAATTAGATGAGAACATCCCCTAATTTGATCTCAAATTTTATGCAAAAAACAAAATAAATCTACAGATATTTTGAAGCAATATGGGTTATCTGAATGTTTATTTTTTTAATCTGTACTGTAATGACATCCTATAAATATTTGTATAGAAGATAACAGAAGGTGCACTCTGTCCAGCTGACTTTAATTAGAGTTCTACGAAATTGCAATTTCCTTAATGGTTACTTAAAAGATTGAGCTTAAAGCCTCGGGAATCAAACATATACAATGAGCTAATTAACTAAATTTCTTTCATGGATCTTTGGGGGTGGCCTGGTGTTAGGGAAGACCCTCGAGGGACAGAAAGGTCATGCAACTGATGTCAGCATATCTTCAAATAAAAGCAACTGGGTTTTTATGTTGTATTTTAATCTCAAACCATGCAACACCTTAAGGATTTGAGTACTCAACTGTTTTTACTACAGATTCAGGTGTATGTACACATTAGTTGCTCTACAATAATCTGGCAAGTCTGACTACAAAACATCAGCATATCCAATAAGATCACAGGGTCCATTTGCAAGTGTGGTTAGTGAAAGTCTGGAAGCTAAACTGCTTTAAGATGGGTCGAGCCAGCACTGGATGGAGTATATCTGAAGAGAACAAAGTTATAAAGCTGCATCGTTCTCCACACTGAAAATAGCAGAGAGAACCAACGGCAGAATTGGCTGATTACATTACATCCCTGAGCCCCCGCCTCGCAGCATCATGTGACCACCCCTACTGGACCACACTGCAACATCGGTTTGCCTCAGTACACTGGAATAATCAATCACCTAAGAGACTCGCCTCATCAGGGACAATGAATTACAGAGTCGGGGCAAATTTGAAAACAGCAGCTCATTTTCAACAACCTGACCTCATTTCTGTAATGTGGTGAACATACAGAGCATTAATCGTAGAGCTGCGCGGCAGCAGGGTGGACAGAGATGAACAGTTGAAACAATTAGAGTTGAGGTTGAATTTTACGTGCCTAATTTAAAGAAGAAAAAAAAAAAGAAATTTATGGTTAGGGGTAAAATGCTACCAAGAACTAGCTGACCCAAAAGCTAATAAATAACACTTTTAATATTGTTTATGCATTTCAAATAAATACGTATGTGTTGAAACACAGATTAAATGGCATTAAAGACAAGCTTGTGTATGATTTCACCTGCAATACACACACTTTACCAAGTTAATTTAGTTTAGACAATTTGAACATCAGAGCCATCACAAATTTACTGTACAAATGAAAAATAATTCCTTAAATTGATCCTGGACTGAAAAAAAAATTAGCATATGAGCAACAATACATGTACTGTAAGATTCTCAAAACATTTAAGTGTTCTTAGAGTTTTTATATTTCACAATATACCTCAATTTATTAGTTTAATAGTGATTGTTGCTCTTTGTGAAACTCCTGTTCTAGTTACTGATGACATCAACATTTCTTAGATCTAATCAATGTTAAAAAGAAAAATAAATCATGACCACAGCTTCAACATTTCCCAAGCAGGTTCCACTTTACTCACTGTTGGTAAGTTTAGATTTCCGACAAAGTGCAATCATTTGATTACGTTTCATTTTTGTGAATTAGCAAAAGAGGAAGTTTTGTTTACTAAGAACATTCGACTGTAACCTTTTTTACTTTTTAACAACTGAGTACTCTAAAGTCATAATCAGCATGCAGCTGGTTTGTTCACCATATCAGTGGAATATTGTGGACTTTTAAAAATAAAATGTTTTGAAACAATTGCATAAGTAGCTGTTTTGATGACCCTTTGCCTCAAATTTCTGACAAACTTGAGGGTAAAAGTTGAAGTGGTTAAAAGGCAGCTCCCTCTGTAGACAGAAGAACAGGCCAAACGATGAGAAAAACAAAACAGCGGGAGCTGTCCTGAAACAGGACTGCTGACAAGTAAAATCCTCGTCCTTTGCTGGGGATGATCCTTGTCTTTGAGTTCAAACAGAAAGCAGAAAGCAGAACAAAGCCCACGATTGACAAAATTATGCTCCATTCATTAGATTGGGCTCGGGGGGGGGGGGGGGGGGGGGGGGTCCTCTCTGGGTGCAGACACACGCCACACAGCCAGCCAGCAGCATCTGATGACAACTGCGCTAACACCCAACAGCAGATTGTGAGAACAAAGAAACGTGATGCAATGAGTCCGATTGGGGAAATTAGTGCTTTAGTTAAAATAATACACACAAATTTACATCATCGTCCATTTTCTTTTGAAAAGTCTTTGCCGTTTGTTACATTTGTTCAAAATCAAACAACAGTTCTGTTCTGCTCTTGCATGAATCTGTTCAGCTGTTGAGTTGCACCAAAAAAATAAAATGCATCATAAACCCCAAACACAAATGGATCTTCATCCATCTGAAGCCGTTCGGCCTTATTGTTTACTGCGAGATGCACAGCGGTTGCAGCGATGGAAAACTGTCCTCAGACAGCTCCATAGCTGTAGAAACCTGACCTCCCAGTGCCATGGAGTCATTATTTCAACAAAAATCAATGCAGCTAAAGGGCACTTTGGTAGGAGAAAATGCAGGCTCTCTTTTAAAGGGAGAGCAAAAAGCCTGATGGAAGTCAGCGTGACGTGGATTTGTGTATATTGTTTGTCCAGATTTTATTTATTTCATCTGGATTAGGAAAACATCTCCAGTTCCTCAGGCGGTCATAGCCGGTTAGGTATTTCTTTTTTTTCTGTCAGAAACTCACTAAAGCTACTGGAATATGTTTTACACCAAAATCAGGGTGTTACGCAAGTTACTCATTGCGATGTCATGAAGACCAATCAAAAACAAACAAATAAAAAAATAAATTACAAACTAAGAAACAAAATTTGCACAATTTCTTTTAAGATTGATGATTAACGCAGTCTTAAATTCAAAATTTAACACAAAATTTGTGATTGGCTGTCAACTACCACGTGATTGTTTATTTACAGAAACAACCAAAGTGACTGAAACTAGGTCAACAAAGGCAACATGGATTTGGATGCAGTTTTGATACAATATTCATGTACTGGTACGTATTTGTACGTATTTGCGTTCAAATTTGTTGAGTAAAGTATGCAGATAAACGTGGTTTGATTACATCGAGTGCGGACCCACATTTTAGAATTTTCCATAAATATATTTGGAAAACTACTGGAGTAAACTCTTTCTTTAAAACACAAGTCCATTAAAGTCTTTCCTATTACCTGAAGCAGCATGTTAGCCTCGGTATGCTGACGGCAACAATAAACACAGAACTTAAGTTACGTCCAGTAATTACAAGCACCTCCCACTACAAACGCTATCCTGCACAGTATCCTAAAGGCTGCGGTGAACCACAGTTTGGTATATTTAGTTGTTGTTTGGATATGAGGACAGAGTGAGCTACCAGCTGTAGTGCAGACAGATAAACTGGTTCAGTTTTTTGTCCACATGTCGTTGTGTGGGGGACCCAGTGGACATTAAATTTGAATTTCTCAAATGAGTTTGGATTCGTGTGAGACGCTCTGCAGAGAGCAAACATGTTCCACGTCAGCTGTGTTTCATTCCCACTGCACTGCTGAAACTTGTCCCCATTGAACTAGTTTCTGTTTCAGGCTGACACCCCGTCTGCTTCAAGACAAGACTCAAGACTTTCATTTTTGTTAGAGTTAGTTTGGATTTCCTGACCTATACCTTAGTTATGCTGCTATAGGCTTAAACGTCTGGAAGACAAACTGATGTTTTTTCCTCACTCTGCTGCTGGGTTTATTCTCCCTTTTTCATTCTCTTATTGTGATGTTCAGTCTTCAACTTTACAGAACCTACTTTTTAACTAAACACGGTTTCATATTACTAAAACTGCTCAAAATCTAAACAACTAAAAATGTAAAGATACTTCTGGAGAAGAAGCATTTAAATTCCAAGAAAACTAAAAGCGTTAGCACGTGTGACAAAACTGGCAACAACGTTTGTGAGGGCGTGATGTGGGAAAGTGCATGTGGGGGAGAAACTGAAACAAAATGAAACAGAATGACAAAGGATCAGTTGTGTAACAATTAACTGTCATGTATTGCCCTTGGCCATCCTTCCTGATCGTGGTGAGAAGCAGCCTGCTCCTTCAGATTAGGCCAGCTGAATGACACAAGGGGAGTTTAGATCAAGGTGTCTACTAAATAAACTGATACTGGCAAAAATCCTCTGGAACAAAAACAAAAACACAAATACTTTAGCACTCCTTAAGTCAGACTCTTATCTAGCTAAGCATAGTTAATCTTATTTACAACAATTCTGCAGAAGGGTGTGCACACTGTGCAACATATTGTAGCTAGTTTAACTCCCAGTTCAGTGTTCCGAGGAGCTCAGGCTCGTGCACCGAAGGTTGGTTAACACCTTCAGCCTGTTTTGTATGAAAACAAACACACATTGTGTGTATCTTCTGCTGACTCCGTCAGCGTATAATTTCCATACTGGAACCAAAGTCTCATGTTAAAACGCAGCCTGTTTACTTTCTGAGAGGGAATTCCCACTCTGTTAGATGATACAATGACTCACATTGGTAACTGCCTTGCATCCCTCTGCTACCAAAATATGTTGAACTTGTTCTGCTCTTTTTCCAATTAACATTCACACATCTGAGTGACTTTATCGAATATTAATCACAAGCACAAGACCTCATATGTCAGATAAGATAACACCAGAGGACTGGTCTGTGTGTTACAGGTGTGAAAGCAGCTGGTTTTCAGGGGATGATCACTGTCAACTTCAGCTTCAGTGACAGGTGGCATCTGAGTGGGCAGAAATGTGCTGAGAATTTCCACACACAGCGAGAATATTTATTGAAAAATTTAATTTGTTCTCACACAACTGTAGTAAACACAAATAAACAGCCTTCTATATGATACTCCGATGAATTAAAGGGCTAGCATGCGTATCGCCCGCCTCCATTATTACTTTGAGAGATTCAAAGATATTTTGCTGAAGCTACAGACAAACAAGCACACACAAATTGACCCACGTGCATGTGATTAGATTTGTTTTTAGGAAATTGTTTTGAATAAATAATAATAATAAAAAAAGATAAGTTTTGGCTGCTGAAATATATAAGAAATATTCCTGCACACCTACACATTCAGGAATTTCAGCAGTCTGTTTCATTTGTCAGTCATATAAAACCACAACTATTTGGTAGGCCAGTGTTGATGAAAACATTCAAAGGTACATGACCATTTGTTTCCACTGCTGCACTGACAAACCGATACCATTTAGGGGAGCAGGCAGAAAGTATTGAGATGAGAGAATTTCATCTGCATAAATGTCAACAACTCGAGGAATTGGAAAAACAGGCTTTAAAAACCCCCTTTGTGCACAGCAGGTTTTCCATAAAATACATTGTGCATCTTATCACGTCCCTTCTTAAAACATGTGTCCTGCATGGAGAAACTATGAGCAGAAAATGGAACAAAAACAAGGAAGAATATGAACCCCTTTGTGTGCACAGGACATACAGTCTGAGCCGATGGTACTGAAATGTCTCAATAAGGCGTTTTTTGCACAAGATGCATTGGCACAACAGGAAATGAGATCTGTGTGTGAACATACTGAAAACAAGATTTTTTTTTTTTAATAAATTGCAAAAGATTTTTTTTTTCTTCCTACAACATTTGTTTAGAGAATTGAGGCACTCAGAAATGACATTAGCATTGAAGTGCATTGCTCCGTCTATCTGAAAATTGAAGCCCAAGGCACAAATAATGCTGAAAATTGTGATTTTGCTCTGAATTTGGGTGCATCGGGTTTTCTGGAGCAGCTTGCTAACAAAATCTAAACTTCTCCCCTATGATTTAAGATCAGCTAAAAAGGGAACAAAAAGCATTTGAATGGATAAAAAGTTTAGTTTCAAATGAGATTTCTCTAAAAAAAAAGGAACTAAACATTTCTGTGAAAACAGTGTTTCATGACAAGAAGAGCCTTGCGTGTTGCTCAGACTGCAAGAGCTGGAACCGCTGCTTCAGCTGTCACCACTAAAGCATTTTCCCTCCAAAGCCAATCCTCTAGCTGTACCCTGCTAGCTCCACTGATTACACTTCAAGAAGTATCACATGGCCTCGCTAATTACTGAACGTGGACCCGAGGGATCTTTTTGTGATGTGAGGTTTATTACACACTCCAAAACTGTTATTTATTCCACACCTTGACATGTTGCACGTTACAGATGATCAGCCATGTGCACAAAGATTATAACGTCCACCAGCTGCCAGATGGCGGGAAAACAACAGCATGAACACAATCTGGTTGTTTAGGAATACAAGAAGGGGATTTTCCCAAAAGATGGTGAAAAATACACTACTGAATTTAGTTCTTATGCTTGGCAGAGACATTCAGTGCTGCTACACTTAGCTATAGTTTCCCTACCTGCTACTGTTTTATCTCAAAATCTAAGTTAAACAGCTAACTAGATGTTATCGTAAGCTTTAAATCTAAGATTTACTGAAAAACATCACCACATGGACACATCATAAGGTTTGATAGGATCTTCATTCATTATCCTTTTGTCAGTGTCAGCTTCACTCTGAAGTCTCACAGATCTGTAACAGAAGCTCTGACTCTGATATGTGCAGAACCTAATCTGTATAAAAGGTCCACAGAGTAATAATTTCCATCCTACTGTACATAATAAACAAAGATCAGAGGCTTACTTTAACAAAAGAAAATTAAGAGAAAAATCAATGAATGGGCTCAGACACTGTGTTCATTTATTTGGCAGGGAGGTTCCTTTTCCACTCTCTTAAATAACAAAGATGGAAAAAAAATGTAATTGCCAATAACATCAAATGGCCGGACTGAATGCTGCTTACATTGTCTGCAAACCTATGTGAGAAAATTAAGATGCCCAGTTTTACAAAACAAACTCAGAGGAAGATTAATAATAGGAAGGCATTTTTGTGTTTTAGTCCATAAAACAAAAAAAAATGCACGATAAAGGCCAAATTTATAAATAACATAGAAAATCAGGTTTACTACATGCTAAACTGTTAGGCTGACAGAAAGTTGTTGCTGATGTTTAATGGGTTATTACTCTAATTGTTTGTTTAAGTGAAAAATCATTTCAGCATAATTTGTATAATGGTTTAAAATGTAATTTAAAAAACAGCTTTTTTAAAAAATTTGAAATTTTCCATTACAATAACAACAAAAGAGCAGATATGGTTTTTAGCCCCCTTAAAAGAAAAATAAACAGGGATACTAAACTTTACTGTATCCTATTTAAAATGTAATTCCTCTTAATTAAAAATAAAAAGGAAGTTGGAAGAAGAACTACAGATCAAGGGTCCTTACCGTGAGTTTCGTCTGACTGGTTGAAACCACACAGCTGGCAGATTGAGCGCACCCAGTTGTTCATCTCCTCCTCGGTCTCAGCAACAAGATAAAATGTGCGTTCTGAAGTCTTTATGTCAAAAACAAAGCTGTCCTGGAACTCCTTCCTCTTAAAGGTCAGGCAGGCGTCCACCTGCTCACAGCAGTGCAGGTTGATGACTCGGATGGGCTTCTTCGAGTGGTCGTTCTTGTAGTATTCCAGAACGTCGGGGTCACCACTCATACGGCCACTTCGGAGTATAAACCAGCGCTTCTTCCAAGCCTGGAATTTAAAAAAAAAAAGTAAAAAAAGTAAGAACATAATCGTGTTACACTGAAAAATCAAACCAACACAATCACATTTTACTGTAAAAATGCATATTTTTATGAAACTTAAAAATTATTTTGCTGCAAAACAACAACAACAAAAATAGTGGTTACATTTATTTTCTTACGGTGTATGAGACAAAGTGTAGTCATGGTAACACACTCAACAGCTGGAATCCAGTTGTGGTGTTAACTGTTGATCAAACAGACTTAAGAGAAACAAGTCTGCCTTTTTAAGCAACACATGTGGTTGTGTGTGGTTGGTGTGTATGTGAGCGACTGTGGGGTGGGGAGGGAGGAGGGCGAGCAGGTGTTTACTCCCTCCCAACGTATTTCCTGTGCAGATATCCCTCTTTGAGCGAAGAGAAGCTACACTCCTCCATGACAGCTTCACTGACAGACTGCAGGCTCCTTCCTCTACGAGAGAACGAGTGAAAGACACGTCTCTGATCCACTCCAAATCAAGTCCTGTGTGCATATCATCTCTAAACATTTTGTGTGAGGGTGTAGAAATAAATCATCCCTTGTCATAAACTGCATATTAAGAAAGGAGCGGGACATTTTTGAACAATGCAACTAATAATAATTTAGGAGGAAGTAAACTAAAACGAGATACGTTGTTGTCAAAGCAAAAACGCCTTTTTATTTATTTATTACTTGAAAAGACATCCAGGAAGAAGAGCGGCCTTCAGTGCCACAGCTCCATATGATTTTTCCAGTGCCCGTCTAAAGAGGCTCTGTTCTCTGTGCTGCAACAACAAAAGAGGAAGATAAACCAGGAAGAGAGAGGGGGCTAAAAGGAGGACTGAGGGGAGGGTTGGGGGGTTTGGACATGTGCCAGTGATGCACTTCCAGCAGGCAATGTCTCACATGCAGGCTGCTGACACACAGGATCCTGCTGGCCCCCCTCTCCACTGCTGCAAGACTAACACCTCCCCTCCTGAGCGAACCCCACAAATACAAACGCACACAGCAGATATCTTTAATCTCCTCTGGACGCATGAACACAAAATCTTTTCTATTTTAAGAGGACATTGACTTGAAATGATTGATGGCTGAAGAAGCTGTTTTGGCATCACCGTCCTGGGAACGTGTGTATGTTGGCAACCTGTCAGTATGCGTAGTGGCTTACAGGGGACAACAGGAAAGAGCAGAGTGCTGCTTCTCGTATGTGAAACAAGTCTGATACCAAAACTTAAATTTCCCATAGTGGAAAACATCTACTTTCTTATACAAAACCTGCCAACAGACTGGAAAGTCTAAAAATCAAAGAGAGGAAAATATTAGGGTTTTACCCACAAGCTTGGGCAAAAAGAGTTGTATTATCTTGGCTTGTTTGGTTTAAGAAAACCTTTGTAAATTCCTTACATCTTGATGGTGACCACATTGATAGTGCATACCAACAACTTACTGTGTGTGCAAAAATAAAACCATTTAAAAAAGGTGGTGTCAAGGATACACCAGACATAGAAGACAATGAGTATGAGAAGCAGAAGCACACAAGGATGCTTGTTTGACAAGACACTGTGTGAAATGATTCTGTTGCACATATTTTTACAATTTAGTAATCAAAGACTTACTTTGATTATTTAATCTGTTTTCTTTTTCTTGAACAGAAAGTTGAAAAACTTCATCGCCCCGTACTGGACTGGAGTGTAAAACTGTAGAGAATGCTGTGGCGCAGTCAATTCAAAAGCAATATGAATGGGAACGCTCGCATGTCAGCAAGGTCCCAACTACTTTGAGCATTTTGACTCAAAACGCATATTGAAGCCTTAATTGTATGTTTGAACCATATAACCATTAAAACCGGGGGGGGGTTCTAAATCTGAGGATTTGTTTTTTTGAGTATCTTGATAACATTCATTCCTTTCTTTTAGTTACCTCCCTTAAGTTTCACAAATCTGTGATAGCAGTTTGAGTCAGTCTGTTTATGCAAAAACATGGATTTTATTAAAAAAAAAAAAAAAAAAAATGTACCAACAAGATTTTATCATGAGAGTGTCTGATAACCCAGAGACCCAAGTACAATATTTTAGTGACAAATTTGAGTCAACATTTTTATTTAGCATTTTGTATGTGGTTAGTTCTGTTGAAGCTAAACGTGTCTTTGTTTCCAGGAAGTGAAGGTTGTGATGTTATCTTCAGTGTTTAGCTGATGTCTTTTAAGGTATTAGAGTGTAGAAAAAAAAAATATTGTTTTATATTCAGTGAGACTGATACACTGATAAAAGCTGGAGCCACTAACCGAAGTCTCAAGAAGCACAAGAAAAAAAAAAAAAATAGATGATGATGATGACATGTTTATTCAACCCTGATGAATTGTGCAACTGCAGAAAAATATTCAATCATTTCTGAGTAAAGGAGGCTTGTTTTGACTTTTCATCATTGCAAATAATACTGGAAGGTGTAGGACAGCAGATTCCAAAGAAGTTATTAGTGATACTCCTCAAGTTTCCTTCTTAAGACTTTCCAAACCGTGGGAATTTATTCCACTGAAATGTAGTACAGTCATTTCAACACGCCACAAGAAACAACAAGCGCAGCAGTATTCTTTTTTTCTATCCAGAGAAATGTAAGCATCATTTAAATATTTTGCCTTTTCTGGGAAAAAAAAGAGGCTTCACTTAATTGAGACCTGGATGGGTGCCCAGTTTTAAAAGGTCGGTGAGACCCAGCTGGGTTATTCCAAGCATCTATCAGCTGTGGCTGACATATTAAGCCTTCAAAAGCAAAGAAAAAGTCAAATTATTTAAGAGACTGAATGACATATTTCAGCAGAATGAGAAAATAATCAACAGTTTTCTCTAAAAATGAGGACTGAATGACGTTTTTAGTCACGGTTAATCTTTTTTTTCAAATCTGCCTTTTCAACAAGTTTGAAGCAGCTTATTTAATATGTACATCTCCTTTAAAAAAAGAGCAAACCTCCCTGGTAAAGTGAATCATAGGGGAGGACAGAAGAAAACAAGTGAACCCACCCACAGTCTGTCCTGCAGAGCATGTCTAAGCTCATTGATCACTGTCTATGCACTGGGAAGTATAAGAGCTGTAAAACTAGGCTGAACTCTCCCCTCCCCCCTCAGGACTTCAGTTTAGGCTCTTCAGAAAAAAGAAGTGGGGGTGGCTAGAAACATTGCCCTTGATAACAACTGGACTAGACAGTCCTCAGGAACACCAAAGTAGCTTTGAACCAGGCCTCAAATGACATGCTACATAATCAGAGTGTTAGCAGCATTACTGCCTGAGCAATAAAATGCAAACCACAAGGTACATGCTGTAACTACCATGTTCTGGTGTTTGTTCATTATATTACACTGTTCCAAGGCAAATAAAGATTAAACCAAAGCAGAAAATAGAACAACAAACACATTAAGCTCAGAACAAATTTGTATTTCTAAAAACACTCTTGGATTAACATTTAAATTACTGAAATGATTTAAAGGGATAGTCCAATCATCCTTGAAGTGATGTTCTGTCTAATAGTTATCAATAGTTAGTATCTTATCAGCCATAACATTAGTCTGAGCACGGAGTGTGGAGAAAAAGGCATAAGTCTCGTCCAAGCTAGGCTAATGGCTATCCAAATGAGTGACAGTGTTTTATCATTTTTCAGGCTTATAAAACAACTCTTTCTCAAAAACAACATACCTGTGTGTGAGAAGGCTACATGAGCTAATATTGAACTTTACACTTTTGCATGACACCATTTGTTTAGTTTGTCGTTGTTTTCTCAACCGAACAACACGTGTCACTACACAAATGTACGTGTGCAGAGCACAGAAAGACCATGTAGTTCCCAATGGTGCTGAGGCTGCTGAATCTATCAGTCCGCCGGGTATCAAGTAAACTTTTAACTAACTAGACGAACTGATCAAGTGAACTAGATGATGGCTGGCAAATACAAATAAACAGAATATCACTTCAAATTTGACAGGACTATCCCTTTAAGTTAAAAATCTTCTTCTGTTGTTCTTGTTGTAATGGTCTAAATTCAAAAGCGTGCCTGCCAGCACTTGGAGCTCTCCAAGATGAGCAGCCATCCGTATCTCTGGATGAGCAGTTTTGTCTCCTTAGTCCAATTCAATCATCCCATAGAGACTTGATATTGCCATTTTCCAAATCATTGGTCCTGAGCTGATAGCAGCCAGCTACAGAGACTTCAGTGGAGCGCCAAAGGACAACATGCCTGCATCTATTTTAGATGACTGGAAGGAAAACATCCAATAACAAAAACCATACAAAACATTCTTCTGAGTGAGTTGGTTTCTAAAAATAGGATGAAAACGAGTTCATCTGGCCACATTCTTTGTTTCTTCGGATGCTGATAAGTACAAACTTTTCTATTTTTGTCAGAATGCAATACAGTGACTCTGTGGGAAGAAAACAATTCATAAAAAAAGCATTCTTTTCACTGAAATAGTTGAGTGTCAGTAGTTCTCCAACATTTAACTGAATACCATTTTGAATTAAAAGCCTCACAACGACCGGTTGATCGTCTCATTGCAGAGAAAAAAGATCAGGGCTCACAATGATTCAGCGTCATGAGTTGTACTTTTCATGCACTTTATATTTGTTTTTGTGGTGTATCTTATTTGAAAAGGCATGTTTAAATGTTACCATGAGGACTTTAGAGTCTTGGGGGCAGAGAGGATGTTACTCATGTTATGTTGCTGGTGCGATGCTACCAGGACACTGCTGATAAAGTTGCATGTGAATACACAGTGGATTCACGTTTATTATTATATTTACAAAATATCCATTTTTATGCTGGTCGTATCATATATTCTGTTGTATTTATCCGCCACACCTTAAAAGGCCGGTCTGTGAAAATACTGTCTGACATTAAACTGGTTTGTGGCGCACAAAAGGTTCAGGACCATTGCCTTAAAGGACTGAATATTCCTGCTGTCATCCATGCCCAAGATTTAACTAAAAAACATTTTGAGGAGGAACTGAGTTCCAGTTGATTTGTTTAAATCTTGTAAACAACATTGTGCACGGTCTCATGTGATGTTGTGAGATGTGGTGAGATATGTTAGTAGCTGAGAGTCATCCTCAACACAATCTCCTGGTACTATCACACCAAATTTTACTTCAATACTTGTCAAACTGGGTGAGTTATAGCCATGTTTGTGTTTCCTAAGGTCAGTTGGCTTTGGCAGCCATCTTGAACTGAGTTGAGTTGAAACATTTATCAGTTGTAAATGTACATACAATTTTTACTTTGAGAATTTCATTCAAATCTGTCCTGTGGTTCATGAGATATGTTGACTCCAATAGTTAATAGCAAAGTTTGAAAAACTATTCTTGCTCAATCAGTTAGTGCTCAAATTATATGTTGGGAATGACTCAACTTTTAACACACCATGGTGATTCAATGATTACTTGCTGAAGTTATTATTAAAAATCAATCCACTGGTTCATGAGACATTTTACTAAAGCTACACTCAGACAAACGCATGGGCAAAAACATTATCACTTCTCGCCTTCAGCATGAGACAGAGAAACATGGTGAAAATAAACCACAGCAAAACCTGAGAAATGAGAGTGTAACAGTTGCATCTGTTTGCACCAAGTTTATTACTGTTCCACCTCAATAACGCAGCCTAATCATCTTAGATGTGGCTTAAACAATTAACTAAATGTGTGCCTTTTACAGACAGGGAGACATGTGTGTTTAGTAGTAGGCTGTGTCAACAGGCAGTATGATAGGAATCAGTCAACATGTTTTTAAACATCTATGAGCAAACATCCAAGTTAAACAACTGTGTTATTCAAGCTAAATCGTAGAGCAGTCTTGTTTACCTGTGCTCCCAGTAAAAGAAAGCAGGAGGAGTCAGCAGGTCGTTGTCTTTGACTCCTCCTCTTCTGGATTACCTGCTGCTGCTGCAACACACACAGCTGGACAAACACTGATAGTGTAGAGCTGTGCCAGAGCCGTGCAACCACCTGATGCGTACATCGTTTCCTCTACGGCCGACTTTTGTTGGCTAAATGTTTTAGATTGTGGCAACACTTCAGCTCGACATCCAGTTCAATCTCAGCTACAACAAATGAGTTGTAGTGCTTATCCATTATTGTAAGGGCTGCACAATATAAAAAAATGTTGTTGTCTTATCAATAGCAATTTGTGATATATCAATATTGCAAAAGTCAGTATATTCCATTCATTCATGCTCTGTATGTCAGTAATACATTTAATCAATCTGATCAACTCCCAATGTTCTTGATGCCCACACAGTTTAGATGATAGCAGCTAAGATGCTAAAACATACAAAGTGTTTTGAGCATCATAATAATGGAAAAGAATGTAAAAAGTGAGAAAAATGTAGGTTTGATGCAACTGATCTTATCATCACAATATCTATTGTTATAATCAAAATTTACAAACTAATGCTTATTAACTTCAGCAAAAGTTGAGCCAGGACTCTTCACTGTCTCAAAAGTCATACTTTAGATGGAAATTTTTATGTATTTGGAAAATTAAACTATATTCACATGTTATTTATTATAAAACATATGATTTAGTATTTAGCCATCCATAAATTAAATGTACTCATTGCAAACTACGAAATCAAATATAAACTAGAAGCACTCAGAGAGTGCAAACCTCTGCCAAGACCCATTATCATCGTGATATCATAACAGGACTGATCAATGACGACATCATCATGTGATGTCATCCCTGTATGTTGAGGAACTCAGAGCGCAACCCTCCACCAAAGACATTGAGTCATTAAACAACTGCAGGAACTGGATTGTGATCCCGATCACCACCAGAAATTTATAATCTGTTCATTGTGACAACCTCAACATTTCCTGAATATTCCATCAAAATCCATTCATTACTTTTTGAGTAAACTTGTGCAGAGACAAACAAACAAACATATACCTCCTTGGCAGAGGACTAAAAGGTTATCCTGAACTATATGAGATGGTTAAGTCTGAAATATTTTATTCCTACAGTTTTCCAAATAAATTAATTTGCAATTCAGAATTGTGGGTACGCATATAAACAAAGCACTCAGCTGAATTTGCCAAAAAATACGTAGAAGCTTGAGTAATGTGACTGACCTACATTAGACTGGTCATACTCAGTTGTATTTTATACCCAAGTTTTATTTTTTTTTGTCCAGTCTTCATGACTTTATAATGAGTACCTTTAACAAGGTGGTTTATTTTTTCTTCATTTTGAGTGGCAGGAATACCAAATTTAGATTTCTCAAAAAATAACAACCATATTTGTGTGTGCCCCTTCTAAACAATCTGTAGTTTGTTTTCTAGTTCTACAGAGTTATGAAAATGGAAATATTAAAAGATGAATGTCTTTTCATCTCATTTGGTGCCTAAATAAAAGAACATTTTTATCTCTACAGAAAGCTCAGAACAGCAGTGAAGATGGTTTAACAAAGCATTAATTAAAGCTGTTAGAATGGACACCACTGAATGAATGAATCCCAAAACACTTATGAATTGCAATTCTGGTTAATGCAGCAATAAGTGACAACACTGGCTGGACAGACAAAAGCAATGATTACACAGCCCCAATCTATATTGGGTCAGAAACAAATGAGTTTCTATAAGACAGAAGATTTTAATCAGTTACATTTAATACATGTCTGACTTTCCATATAGCCTAAAAAAACTTATTTTAAAATGTTCTTTCACTGTTTTCTAAGCTTTGAATTTGTAAACATCTAAGGGAAATATAAGGAAAAGACTAGCTGGATATGCCACAAAATGTATCTGTGCCCTCTTCTTAGCGCCTTACAGGTGTCATGTATCTACATTTAGCTGTCAGTTTATGTGAGCTCAAATAAACCTTAAATGTTTCCGTCAAAGTTACACAGCTCCCACAGAGTTTTACATCCGCTCCGAGTGAGACATTAACCAGACAGCCGTCCCATTCCAAGTTTATAATAAACCTTTTCTGTAGAATTATAAGAGAGACAGAAAAAAAGGTTACAAACAAAACTGTGTCAACAGTGTTCATCTTCAGCAGCTCTGACGCATCACTTTCCATGACAGATGAAGAGATGCAGATTCTCCTGGGTTAAAGCTCCACACATGTGCCCGGCAAAGTAAACTTATAGATGTTAAACAGTCTCAAGTAGAGAACTCCAGGTTTATATCCAACAGATGCTTAAGAACACCTCTGCAACCTCAGTTAAACTGCTTAGATTTACAAAATAACATTAAAACACCGACTGACAAATGACAGATGCAGTACATGACACTCACAGAGAATACCAAAACCAGTCTATAAATTCCATCCATCCATCCATCCATCCATCCATCTTCTTTAGCTTATTCATGGTCAAGTCATGGGGACAACAGGTCCAGAAGGGAAACCTAGACATCTCTCTCTCTAACGACACTCCCCAGCTCCTCTCGGGGAACCCCAAAGGGCTTCAATGCCAAAGAGAATATAAGATCCCTCAGGAGAGTTCTGGGACAGCCCCAGGGTCTCCTCCTAATGGGATGTACCTGTAAAACCTCAAAAAGAAGGCACCCAGAAGACCTCCTAATCAGATGTCTGAATCACCTACACTGACTCCTTTCAATACGAAGGAGCAGTGGCTCTACTCTGAGTTCTCATTGGATGACAGAGTGAGTCAGCTTATCTCGAAGGCTGAGCCCAGCCATCCAACAGAGGAAGCTTGTATCCAAGATCTCATTATTTTGGTCATGATGGTTGGTACATAGATGGACCAGCAGATTGAGAGCTTTGCCTTTCAGCTTCGCACTTTCTTTACTACGTCAGACCAGGGCAAAACCCTCCATATTCCAGACGAGACCCCAACACATCGATCCATGCCACACTCCATCCTACCATCACTTGTTAATGAAACATCCAGATAACTTAAACACCTCGGCTTGAGGCCAAGACTTGTCCCCAGCCAGGAGGGAGAATTCATCCTTTTTTCTCTTTATATATTCACATGTGTTAATAAGGAATGTGGGAGGTTGGTCATGGGCAAAGTCCTCTCCAGAAGAAAAGTGTCAAAACACTTCAAATATTTTCAACATGTGTGCAATCTAAACATTTATATTCTCCTCAGAAGTCAAAAAATAAGCTTTAAAACTGTTTGCTGCAAATAGACTGGAGCCTTTCACAAAGTTACAGCAAATTATTCCACATACCCACATTCAGTGTCATCTTCTGATTGCAACAGAGAGCTCCATCCAACAGGTGTGATGATGAATAAGGATGCTGTTGGCAGCGACAGTCCTTATGTGGTTATTGCTCGAGGCCAATGATCTGCAAAATCTGCTGCACATCACATGAAAACAGCCTCTAAAAAGCTCTCGGCAGATAGAATCAGCCTCAATTTGCAGCTGAACAGTTTCATTATTAAAAAAAAAACAAAAAAAAAACGAGTAATCTCTCATTATGTCTCCATTTCAGCAGAAGGCTGGTCTTTTTTAGCACAAGCCCACACTGACAGTTTAACTAATGGGAAGCACTATCTTCAATCAGAACTCTTTGTCTCACTTTTCCTGGCTCTGCCATCACTGCCGACTCATAAATGAGCGCGTAAGAGAGGGGTGCTGCAAGCATCTTTTGCTCTTTTTATGTCTGCAAGGTAGCTTTAGATGCATAATGCAGAGAAGAAAAAATTTAATGTAAAAGGTATATACAAAACAGAAACATTTCTATATTAAAGGCCTAGTATTCCCTGAAGGAATGCATTTCACCTGACTCCTTTCATGACAGAGTTTTGAAAAAAGGACTTGTAACTGTTTTGGTCAAACCCTGAAAATGACATTATGGCAAGCTCATGCAATATCACAAGATGTCACACTTGGAGTATGTGTTGTGAATGACTTACTTACTACCACACCAAATTTCAGCTCATTCCCTTTAAAATTGAATGAGTTCTAGCTATTTTTGGGTTGGCTATTGTCAATTAGCTGTATTCTTGGCTGCTACACCAAATTTTAGCTCAATATCTGTAAACCTTAATGAATTAAAGCCAATTTGTTGTTTCTAAGGTCAGTTGGATGTGGTGACCATTTGATTTGGTTTCAAAAGTTAATCAGTCAAAAAAGTATATCCAATCATGAGCAAAACTAAAAGTTTATTTAATATTTGTTCTTTGGTTCATGAGATTATTTTTCTAATGAACACACACTCTCTCACACACACGGGCAAAAACTTTATCATCTCTTACCTTCAGTAGCAAATAAAATATTCACTAAAACATGTTGCCATGTGGCTACAGAACACCTGCATACATGAATAACAAATCAACAAGATTTCTGAGGTGCAGAATAAAATAAATATCCACCAAAGACTGTTGAGAGGAAATATTTACCCTAGGTCATATGGATATAAACCAGAAAGATAAAATAATTTTATGATTTAAAAAAGAATGACACCTCTCATATCAGAGCACCAGGAGCAAAACAGAAAGTCACCATATATATTTTACACATGGAGTAAAACCAAACAATATTAAATATTAAACAACATTGTTTCTGTTTATATGATCTCTTTATGTTTTAGTTTGAAATCTAAATTTATTCACTAGCAACATTACAAACCTCAAAGTTCTGTAATGAAAGGCAGTGAGTGATATGCATTCCTTCAAGAAATACTAGGCCTTTAAGTCATTACTGAAATGAGTTGTTATTGATCAGCAGATTTAGAATCAGAACTGGACAGATGTACCAGTTTTGAACTGTGACACATGTTGACCTGCCTGGGATGATAAATTTGGGACCTTTTAGAGGAGAAAAATCTCACAAAACAGTTATCAAACATAGGTGTAGAAAAGGTCTGAAAAAGAGATGCTTTGTTAAGTTTAAAACAAATTCAAATACTAATCTTTTACCAGTTATATGAGGTTTAGAGATTAAGAACTAAACATTTATTTTTCCATTGTATTAGCATTCTTAATCATTTCTTCCATGAAATACAGATAAACATTTGTGCTTAAAGCTATTTTTAATCTGACAACTGCAACCACGTGTACCACAACCACAACGTACTTGGCTGACACATTTCCAACTCCTACAAACTGTTGCGGCAAGGGAAATATTTTCACATAAAAAAGAAACGCATCATATCAACCCGTTTGTTAGGAACATTGTAGCTGTTATTGCTACAAAACCATTTCACAGTGAAAATTCAATTATTCTAACAGCCTTGTTAAAGTTTCAAGGTAGACGTTTTGATAGTAAAGCTATTAAATTACTAACATCTCTGATGCTAAATATCTTAGCGGTAATGAATTGTTCCATTTTAACAATATGAAAACAATTTATTTTTGTATTTATGTAGCCATCACTTCTTTATTTGCAAGATCAGTTTCACACCTTCTCCAAAATCTGGCAACACCTCCATGACAAACTCCAAAAATAATCCAAACAAACAGTACTATTATGAAGTTGATGACATTGATGCATGTTTTTGTCACCATCAACTACAAATACACACATTCTTCCACAAACCAACTACATCCCACATTAACAAACATCAGATTTAAGACATCAGTTTAATAAAAGTTTTAGCTTTTAAATGGTAAATAGCTTGCACTTGTATAGCGCTTTATCTAGTCCAAGGACCCCAAGGTGCTTCACACTACAATCATTCACCCATTCACCTCACATTCATTCACTGATGGCGGTAAGCCACATTGTAGCCACAGCTGCCCTGGGGTGGGCTGACAGAAGTGAAGCTGCCATCACACCGGCAAACCCACAGAGCCCCTCTGACCACCACAATTAGGCAAGGTAGGTGAAGTGTCTTTGCCCAAGGACACGACAGCTGACAGAGCGGGGGCTCGAACCGGCAACCCTCCAGTTACAGGACAAACCCTTACCTCCCGAGCCACTGCCGCCCCTTTTACAAGAAATAGCTACTAAGACATGTATGCGACAGGCCAACACCAGCATTTGAAACAGCTTATTAATGCAAAATCCACTAAATAATCTTTTTATTAGGACACTATTTTCCTAAACAGGGGTCATTTGTATTTCACGATAAACAGAAGGCTCAAACACATTGACCACAGGACCTATTGAAGTTGGCTGGTGTGATGTTTTTGTTGTTGCTGATGGCCATGATGTGACATTAATAGCAGCAGTTGAGTACAGGTGTATCCTCCACAATATGTGTCCGTTTTAAGTGCTGACTAAGTGATTAAGGTTGCAATGGTTTACTCTAGGATGAGAGTATTAATCCTAGTTTTAGAGTTTTGTTTTTTTTTTCAGTTTTTTGTTCTGGACATTCGGAATGACAGAAGCTACTGGAGTATAGCTGGAACAGCTTCAAAACAAACACCCAAAAGGTCCCATGAGATCGATGGGAATCATGTTCTAGGAGAGTATAGAGCAGTGGTGTCCAATCCTGGACCTTACAGGCTACTTTCCGGTATGTTTTAGATGTTGCTCTGTTTCAACTCCCCTGATCTGAATACATGGGTCATTACCAGGCTTATGCAAAACTTGAGTACATACTGAGGAGGTAATTCAACCATTGAATCGCATGTGTTGGAGAAGGGAAACCACTAAAATGTACAGGATAGTGGCCCTCAAGGACCAGAATTGGACAACACTGGTATAAAGGCACTAGGCTAACAAGGGTAAGTAAATGTGACACATGAAAAGTGCTCTAAAGAGTCAAAAGACAAAACCACTGGGCAAACCCTAACCCCACATTTATTCTGATCAACACACAGTGCCTTCATAGCAAGCGTCAATGTTAAGATTCTACTCCAATACCAGAATGCTTCTCTCCTTGCCTTGACAGAGGTAGGGAAGATAGATCCACAACCTAATCAAGAGATCAATGGGTTAGGCAGACTGCTGGACCCTGACAGACATTTCAGACCTCGTGATTGAAAAAGTGACAAGAAAGTTACTTGAGGGAAGGCTTTGCTAACAAAAACTGGTGCAGCACTGATGTGGTCCATTCCAGACATTCAGCTTTTGTTTGTCTCTGTCCAACCACTCTAATTACATAAAGAATTTCCTGAATCACACTTGTGTATGCTCAGTCATGAGCTACTGTGGGAATGATACACACGCAACAAAGAATTAAACCAGACACATTCAGTCAGGCCATAACTGAGTTTCATCAATGTAAACCTGCAAAACTGCTCTACCCTTATTAAAATTATTCTAGCTGAAAAAAACGTTTGAACCTTTGTTTGATTCATTTGGAAACTGTGAGGTAACAACACCTGAATGATGATGGGTTCTGCTGAAGATGGCATAGGATGTTGAACACATTTAAGATAGTTTTATCTGTTCGTTTGTTTAAAAAGCATTGCATATGTAAATGAAAAATGACTTTGAGGATTTAATAACTGCTAATAAACAAATTCACCTGATGAGCAAACTTGGGTACCTGTCGAAACACTTTAAAACAAAGAAAAAATACTTATATCGAAGTAGTGGTTACTTGTTGCACATCTAAGAAGCACATTATGCAATAAGCTAAATTTCCCAAACTCAAAAAGAGGAAAATGCTGAGATCTTGCAGACTCTTGGTAACTAACACCCTACATGGGTATGCATTAAGTCAGGGGTAGGCAACCCTGGTACTGGAGAGCCACTATCCTGCACGTTTTACTTGTTCCTCTGCTCCAACACACCTGATTTGAATCAATGGGTGATTAACAGGCTTCTGCAGAAGATGAAGAGGTAATTTAACCACTGAATCAGGTGTGTTGGAGCAGGGAAACAAGTAAAACACGCAGGATAGTGGCCCTTGAGGACCAGGGTTGCCAACCCCTGCATTAAGTCAATCAAGGGCTGACTCACTGATGGGCCACTCTGCACTCATGTGACCAGAGTGGCCCATCAGTGAGTCAGACAAACAATGACCCTAACGAGCCTCCATTGTTAGGAGATTGAGAACAATTTGCAAGCAATCCAGCTTACATCACATCTCAGCTTTAAAAGCTCAACTCCACACTATCTATTTCTGAATTGAGAAAGATCCTCGGATGAGAAGCAAAACGTCTTCAACTACAGAATAGAAGTCCAGTTGTTTTTGTTTTTTAACTTTTTTGAATTTTCCTAGTATGCTGCTCACATATAAGATGTGTGTGATCTATAGCTGTACAAAGAATGCCCTCTCAAGGAAAATAAGTTTTACCTTACATTGTTGATTTTTTGGGAAATTTTTATCATTGCTCCATTCATATGTAGCCACCATGGTGTTAGTGTGCCTTTCACCACTTCAGTAAATAAAACCATCTCACAGCTGGTCCAAATCACAAGACAGGAAAGAAGAAAAGTATTTCTGAGATCTAATTTCCTTCAGAATGGCACTATTTTAGGCACGGCTGATAAAAACCTAACACACAGAAATGGTTTTAAATTCTTGCCAATTTAGTTTATTTCCCAGTCACGAGACCTCAGTCACAACACTTCCAGAAGGTAACATCCAAAGCAAGTCTGGTAAATGCTATTGGTGAAATAATTAGGTTTGGGACCAAAAGCACATGAACTAAGTTTAAAGAGTTAGTGAAAATAGGGCAGGATAGATTGACAGCAGTTTAAAAAAGGGCCACTGCTGAGTTTTTGGAAGACAAAAAAAATAAATAAAGAAAGACATGATTAAGGTTGGCAAACCAAAGACTTGAGCCAAAATTGAGAATTTATGAAATAAACTTAATTTCATTTTGCTCTTTTGTGTCAAAAACTAAGTGCCTACTCTGCTTAAAAGGAGACAATGATCAATGTTTTGGGTATACTGTTGACAACTGGATGTAAAAAGTAATCAAGAGACTGACAACAATGACAATAATAGGTTTTTCTCCTTATTTGAACTTCAAGGAATTATTTTTAGTGAACACATCTAACAATAAGAAAAACTTTGATACGGCTGTCACATCAAGCCATTCCAGTTTTGTAGCTTGAAGGCCCTCAGATGACATGGAACAAAAAATGCCTGTGTGAAAGCCGGGTGTCTGTCAAAGCAGGAACTGGGAGGCGTTGAAAGCTGACCTCTGAGGGCAAGAACTTCCCAAAGCCCCTCTGCAAAACAACAGCAGACCCGGCAGCTGAAGGTGGGGTAGAGGCCGATGCTGCTGCTCTGGCTACGTGTCTTCCACTTTAATACCATCCACAAAACAAGATAGCAAAACCCTGTGAGACCGTCAGCAGGTGAAAAAAAAAGAAAAAACCCAAACCACAGCAGATATTACCTTGCCGATATGATCTGTCTGGAATGTGGTAGAGTCGTAGCGTATTTGAACAGACATGTTTGTGATCTGAGACACAACAACTGACATATGGGAGAGTTTGGTAAACAGCAGCTTGATCCTGACCTGAGAACAGGAATTGTTTACGAAATGACACACTGCATGTGTAATTCATATTGTGTGCATAAGTATGATTCATGCACACATGCATGATTCATTTACATGACTTATTAGCATGCATAGGTCAACACTGACAAGTCAAAAGAGGCGGGTCTATCTAGATGGGTGGAGGATGTCTGAGGAGTATGCTGGTGTCGATTCTCAGTCATCCAGGACATGACAAATCCAAAAAAGAAAAAGAAAGAAAAATTTTGTTTTTAAAAAAATAATAATAATTTGTCTGAGGAGGTTTCATCATTTATTTTTCCAAGTCATAATGTAAAAAATATAATTTTCTTTTTAAAAATAACTATGTTGGTCCAGGTGGTCTGGACCCATTTTATCCGCAGATCGGTAGTCTGAACACAATCTGTCCTGAGTTAAGCTGTACGACCTCCAACTGAACCGACCCACTGTGGTCACTGTGAGATATAATGTGCTGTGTCAGTCAAAGGACAACAGTCTGAGTAACATTATGTCACATTATATTTGTCTAGTTAAACACAGCACTGATGTTATGTTCACAATGAAGTGGTGTAGAGATCAGCTAACAACTGTCATTGGACTGTGGATTTTTATAGGTTAAAATCTTCAGTCTTTGCTCCAACACTGAGCTTTCAGAAATCACTAATCACTGTATGTGTCTTTTTTCTTTTATATTGCATCTTTTTGGTAATTGAGCTTATTAAGTGATAACGCTGAACAAAGATCCGACCAAAATGGCTCTGAAATGTGGAAATGTCAAAATAATATAGTTCAGTTGGTGCAGTGGTTAGTGCTGTCGCCTCCCAGCAAGAAGGTTGCAGGATCGCCTCCCAGCCCGAGGCCTTTCTGGGTGGAGTTTGCATGTTCTCCCTGTGCATGTGTGGGTTTACTCCGGTTACTCCGGTTTCCTCTCACAGACCAAAAACATGCATGTTAGTTTAATTGGGAACTCTACATTGTTCCTTGGTGTGAGAGAGCGAATGCTTGTCTCTATGTGGCACTGTAATGGACTTGTGACCTGTTCAGGGTTGTACCCCACCTCATGCACAGTGCATGCTGGAGATAGGCACCAAGCTCCTCACGACTCCAGGTAAAGAAAATGGATGGTTGTCTGAATGTGATGTCATTTTAACAGAAACATCAGCAGACCTTCTGTGTGTGTGTATCTGCATACAAAACTGACATAATAATTGACATCTAAACACAAAAAGTTGTGGGGTACACAATTTATCATCAAGCGTGAACAGAGGTGTCAGAGCTGACCAGTTGCAGTCAAATCACCCAAAACAGATTTTGTAACAAGTACAAGCAGCGCCTATTAGATCAGAAAGGTTGTTTATGCAGCAGCTACCATTAAAAGAAATGTTAATGAAGGCGTCATGATGAAGCAAGCAGTTTGCTCTCTGACAGTTAAGTAAAATTACCTCACATGAACCATGCAAAAGTTGCTGGGTTTCATTCGTCAGTTGTTTTCATGTTCCTTGTGCTTTTTCTGGCCATTGTTCAAAAAAAGCAAGCAGGCCACTCCCACTTCTGGGACATAAATCAGCTCCAAAGAAGAGATAAACCAAGTGATTTATTTAAACCAGGACTGTTTTTCTAACTTTGTGTCAATCCAAAGTGCATGTGAAAATTTGACTACACTTTGTCTGCAGTGCTGCTGTCACATGCTCGGGGNAGCAAGTTTATACTCATCATGTGTTTGTCCGACAAATGGGATGCTGCAGTGAGTCACTCCTGAGCCTGAATCACATTTGTAAACAATTGAAAACATTTAACAAGAACTAGTCATGCACATAGGTCTAGAAAACTGTGTTTTGCCTTCACGATAAGTTGGATGCAGGCCTTAACTGGTAGTGGTTTGCTTTGCATATATTTTGCATGTCAGACCTGCAGAGACAGCAACCGGTTTATTACCATCTGCACTGAACTTGTGTGGCTGTGTGCTACAGTCTGGGATACCATTTTTGGAAGTCCATAAAATGTTTTTAATACAATAAGCAACCATCTTCCTAAATACTGATTAACAAACACCGGCTTCATCTGGCTAAGGAAGCTCTTTGTGATAGAAAGAAGTTGCATATTGACAGGGAAGGTGTTGTTCAAGGAAGAAAAACAATTTTCCTTGGAGTAAATAATTTCCAATAAGTATCACATTACAAACTGTTATAACATTTACAGCTTTACGTCTCCTCCTACCAGTATAACAACTAATCAAACTTGATAGAACGTTCCTAAAGCTGACACACCTTTACCGTGAAATGCCTGAGCGTATAACAAAGTCACATCTAAAAATATGTCAATACTCTACCTTAAGGACATCAGATGACAGTAATTCTGGTGAATAAATGTCTCAGCTTGTCCATAGTCTGACTTTAAGTGGAAGGAATTTCAGACAGACGAGTTATCACATTCACAAGTCTGCCTGCTCTGGACACTATCCCATGACTCGGTTTTCTGGCTGAAACAGTGTGTGAGGTTGTTTTCAGGTTATTTCACAGGGTGAAAAACAGGGTGAGAAGGGTCAAGAGCTGTGTTTTCTTGACTACAGGACATTTTTCCTCCCCTCTTGTTGTTTATAAAAGTTCTGTAACCAAGCATTTCCCCCTCCTCTGTACTGTTGCAGCTGCTGATCCACACCGATCCACATGGGTCTCTGTGTAAACACTGACTAGCCCTAAGTGGAAGACAATGTGGAAACGGCTGGATGAGGCAGCCTGCATTTGAAGACATCCAAGGATGGATTTCCAAATGAAACACAGAGATGACATCATGGCAAAGTCAGCTTGCAGAAACATGGAGAGGCCTAGTAATGCAACACCATACATAAACAGTGGACAGCTGTATTTATAGGAGATTGTCTCATGGATCTATCTGCCTCCATAAATCCTATTATCTGATTTGTAGCCGTTCTCCTGCCCAGCACCCAACAAGGGACTGCAGCTTTGGTTTAAATAGTGGTATTAAAGTACACAAATGCTGGACGGTCATCACCATTGTTGTGACATTAGTGGACGTGGCTGAGATAAAGACATCTTTACTTGATTAGACATTACCTCATTATAGCCATATGACAGTTTGTAAATCAGTGAGCTTTGTATTTATTTATTTATTTTAATAAAACAGGTGTCAGGTACTATTCAGGCTTAACATTATGGGTACTATGGGTGACCTTCCATGTAAAACCAAGCAATATGATTTAAAGACAATCAATGCAAAGTCATGAAAAAACAAAATCATAAAGTAATAAACTGAATTCACACAATACCATCCTTATATTGATGGTTAATATGTTCTTAAGTTGGAAATTTATAACCTAAATTTGTGACCTGATGCCAGCTGCCACGTATGTTTGTTTACCTACAGAAACGTCTGACGTGACTAAAAAAAAAGGTCAAATGTTTAACTCAGTCCAGCAAGGTGTGTTTGAATGATGCGCCCTGTCTTTACAGCGCTCTGCCACCACTGGTTCATCCCCAAGATTTATTCTTGACAGTTGTCTTTTTTGTTCTTACCATTCTCTTACGTGTTTAGCAGCAGATTCCCTCTCATATTTCCACAAAAACGTCTTCTTTGAGATGAACTATTTTGTATAATCAGACCGCCATTTTGTTCGTCAGTGTAAAGGTCATGGTCATGGTCATGGGGTCAATCAGGACAAAAAAATGCATAAGTAAACCCAGCAAGTGCATAAACAGATTAAGGTGTGCATTTTAAATGGACTTATTGAAGCGATTTCTTTTGTAGTTATCATATTATTTAGATTATTTAGGAAGATAGCTTTGGCATTAATAGTATATTAGCCAGGTAGTAAAAGCATTGGCAAATGTCTTAGTTGTACTTGTAAAATATTTATGCCAAAAACATTCTGCAGGAACGATCCCTTATCATTTAGCATTCAATCCAACTGATTTACCTGAAGGAAGGTAAAATCTGCTGTGAATATGAGACTTTTTTTAACTCCAATTGACCTCTGACCTCACTATCACTTACTAAACATTTGTCCAATTCTGCCATATTTGTTTGCCTACAGACTACTGCCGGCCTAATGTACATCAGTCAAGCTTTCACGTGGTTTTTGGTGGATCCAGCCCTTTGTTTCTGTTGAGCGCAGACCTGCATTTCATTATTGCATTCAATATATCTGAAAAACCATTGGAGCAAATTCTTTTAAACCCGCACTACTTTATATACTTTTTTCATGTTTGATTTCATGTTTTGCAATGAGTCTCTTTAAATGTGAAAAGCAGGTGTCCTTTCTGCTGGGGACTCAAAGAGACACGAGCTATCTTGATGAAAGTGAGCTGCACCTGCTGCACTTATCTGAGACACAGAAAGACAACAAACACAGACAGCAAACTGAGGAAACTGGGTTTCACCTTCCCCCCACAGTCAAACTTTTCTGAAGATGAAAGCAGGACTTTTGCTTCACTTACATATCTCCTGAGCTTTTTCTCCGGCGGTGACTTCTTCAGCCAGCCTTGGTAGATGATTTCTCCACCGCTCATGTTTGCCAGTGTCCCCTGTCCCCTGTCCTCTGTCCTCTGTCCTCTGGCTGCTGCTTCTCGCCGTGAAAGAAGTGCAGTTTGTCAGCAGCAGGACATGCCTGCTCCACAGGGCTTGGCTCTTCACAGCGCTGTCGGTGTTCGGCTCTCCCTGCTGCAGTCTGCGGCCCCCATTTGGAAATCAGAGCAGGGAGGGGGGTCGTGGATGGAGCCGGCTCCGGAGCACTTCGGGCCGGACTCTGACGGCCCCGAGGACGGAGAGCCGCGGGGAAAGTCGTCAACGGATGCCGGCTGAGGAAGTGTGTGTGTGTGTGTGGGTGTCTGCAGTTTGTTTTCTCTGCTCACACCACGCCCACAGAGGGATGGGCTGCTGGGACGAACAGGCTGAAAAAAAAAACAAAAAAAAAAAACTAAAAAACAAAAATAAACCCATATTTCATTATATTTAATCCATTTTTTTTTTTACCTCCAAGGGTGTCACTTAGAAGTTAAACGTACTTTGTTTAGGTTTGAAAAAGATTTGATTTGTAAAAAAAATGTCATCCATTCAAACATTTCATAGCAGAAAGCAAATTCTTGAAATTATGATATGCTGGGGTGTTTTTTTTATGTGAAGTTACAATAAACAGTGCTAATTAAGTGATAATATAAAAAATATCGCTTCCCCTCAGTGGCAGAAATGGGAAAAAGCTCCATCTTGTGGAAATCTGATTCACTTAATGGTAACAGAAAAAATAAATGACTGTAGCTGTTTTTCAAACTTTGACGTTAATCACAGTTTGTTACGATATTGTGAAATCTCGCGAGAAGTGATAGCTCTAAAAATGTGATGATGCTCATCTACTACCACACCAAACTTTACCTTAGTATCTGTGAAAGACCTGGCTTCAATCTTAAATTAGTTGTAGATGTACATACAATGATTAATAGCTGAAATCTGATTAGTGGTTCATGAAATATTTTACTAACAAGTCCAAATGCCAAAATTTGACCTCAGATGATGCAGTGTGTAGTGTTGGGGACAATGCTCAGCTACTGCTACACCAAATTTTAACTCAATATCTGTAAATTTGACTGAGTCCTTTTCGTGTTGGCAAATATCAACAGAAGGGCAGCCAATAAATATTTTCTGAAAGTTGCAATGATCTATCTGGAGGTTCTTGAGAAATCTTGCCAACAGATAAACTGGGATGATTCCAACGATCAATGTTTTAAACAAAAATATTCAATGATGTGTAGTGTTTTGAGTATGTGTGGAGGATGATGCTTAGCTCCTACCACCACATATTTTTAGCTCAATTTCTGAAAAATCAAATCAGCCGAATTATACTCATTTTTGTGCTTCCTGAAATCAGTTTGCTGTGATGGCCATTTTGCATTGGGTTGACTCCAAAGGTCCATCAGCTGTGGAGGTACACCCAATTCATTACATTTTGCAAACAGACAGACAGAGTTGACTCCAAGAGTTTTAAAAATCAGATCTTGTGCGATCAGTCAGCACTCCGAGTATGTATTGAGGATGACCCTTCAGCTACTAACACGTCAAATTTTAGTTTAATTATTGTAAAATCAGCTGAGTTATAGTTACTTTGTGTTTCCTAAGGTCACTCAGCTGTGGCAAGCAAGTTGAGTGGGGTTGATTCCACAAGCTAATTAGCTAGATGTACATCCAATTATCAATCTGAGAGTTTCATTAAAATCCATCCGCTGGTTAATGAGATATTTTGCCAATGCTACAGGCAAACGCACAAACATTGCCACCTTTGACAATTAACATGTGACACGTTTCCTGTGTGAAACACATAAACTCAACATGTGGAAAATTAGTTTTCACCCATGAAAACTTGTGAAATTAACACGTGTGAAGCAGGTTTCATACCTGAGAAACGTGATTTTGGAACATTTTCAACATGATTTAATGTTGGGTCACCAAATGTGACAAACATGCTAAATTTGTGGCCTTTCTGTAAGAAACGCATACTCTTGCAGGAAAAAATGCACTAATAATACAAAAATATTAGTTTAGTAAACTAAATACATTGCTTAAAATTGCAATCATTATATTTTATTATTACAAGTACAAAATATAACATTTAAACACCAACAAAAAAAACAAACAGCAAAAAGCATCTTTATGGATGCTTCCAAGAAGCTTTAAACTGTTTTATAAAAGGCAAGAATGGGAAAATCTTGGGAAAGGAATCACATCTTTTATGTTGTCAACACCCAGAATGCACTGCAAATATCGCTCAAATCCCAGCCCGAATCCACCATGTGGGACGGAGCCAAACCGCCTCAAATCCAGATACCTGCAAATTTATAAAAATGTTCATTTAACACATAGTTCTTTCTTCAAAAATGCTGTTGAAGGAAATCTATTTTTTCATTTTGATAATAATCCATTATTTTACCAGCTGTAGGTGTCTGCCAATCCAGCACTATAAACACACAAACAAAAAGGTCATTGGTCAAAATGTTAATATCTGCATTAAAATCTCATCTATGGAATAGTTTTAGTATGTTATGAATGTTATATCCTGCTTGGGAGCTATATTTGACCTTTTTTGCATGTGCATATTGGAGACAAAATTACATTTAAATTTACACAATGCCTTTTTACAAGTAAAAAACAAATGAAATGTATATATTGTTTGTCTTCATAAAACTGTAAAAAATCAATTACTTTCTGGTTATTTTATACTCTATACGGAATATTGATTTTGCATCCAAACATGTAAAAAGGCCTGTAGAATTATGCTTTTTATTCTGCTACGTCATGATAAAACACACAGTTGTGGCACTATCGTCTGATGCAGTTTACTGTAAATGTAACAGCGTCAGTGTTCAGATTCTGAACTCTTACTCCTGCAGCCGATCCTGCAGCAGATCCAGCCTCTCCTCTCTGAGAGAGCCCCCACAGAGCTCTCCAACTCCTGGCACAAGAAGATCCACTGCAGCGACCTGCACACAAACAGCAGCCAAAACCAGCTCACGTATGCAAACATATTCAGCTCAACTAGCACCACAGCGTATGAAATGAGTGGATAAATGTAACCACATGTTACCGTGTGCTTTGGATGGTCCTGGTTGTCTCTTGCATAAAAAGGCTTCAGGTCATAAGGATATTCAGTGACAAAGACTGGAAGGTTGCCACAATGTTTCACCACATACTTCTCATGTTCTGTCATAAGGTCACAACCCCACTATAGAAAAGAGCAAAAGGTCAGAGCGAAGAGAACAAGTTAACAGCAAACATAATGTAAAGGTAGATATTGGAATTATTCTATTATAAAAAGAAAAATCAACTTACATCTGTAGGGAAGGCAAAATTCTCTGAGCTGCGGTTTAGGATGTCTATGGCTTCACTATAGGTAACCCTTAAAGAAAGCAGTTTCACATTCAAGACCTTGAACATCTGACTTGATTATTAATGACATTCATTTTAAAAGGTTTGGAATAACAAAAAGACTCACACAGGAAATTTCTTCTTTAGCATAGCATCTACAGTGTCCTGAAGATATATGAAGAGGAAAAACAAAGGTTCGCTGAGGTTAGAAGAAAGTCTGATAAAGTCATGGCCATATATCATAAGGAGCCAGGTTATTTAGCCGAGTTTTTCAGGAAGTGTCCTTCGGGACTCACTCTGTGCCCAGGAGTCACACGCTTGTGAAACAAATCCACATCTTCTGCGCAGTGAGCCAACACGTGCTCGGTGGCAGATCTGAACATGTCCTCCATGACCTAAAGGACACGCCGAGGTTAATTATTTCAACTTTCCAAATGGGAAACTTTAAAATAAACTTGGGGAAAAAACATTTATTTTAAAATACTGCTCTTAATCTGCCTATCTTCATTTCAAAAATGTAAAAATTTGCCTGTTTTCTCACAATTTGAGTCGCCAGATAGTCTCTGACAGTCAGTCGCTTAAATGCTACTTTTAGTCCCACATATTGAACCTTCACCAGGAGATTATGTAACATAACCTCCTTGATCACTAACACAGAACAATGCTGTGCTCAAAGATGATGACATGGCACACCTTGGTGAGATCTTCTAAGGACTGAGTGAAAGAGATCTCTGCTTCCACCATGAAAAACTCAGCCAGGTGGCGTCTGGTTTGGGAGTTCTCGGCTCGAAAGGTCGGCCCAAATGTGTAGACTCTTGAAAAAGACCTGCAGGCATGTGTGATATGAAGTTTCAAACATACTTCAGTGATGTAAGATAAACAAATCCTAAAAATTAGCAGATTTTCATTCCAAGATTAGACTTTTTTACTGTAGTTTATCTCACCCGGACATCACCTCCAAATGAAGCTGTCCTGATACGGTCAAGAAGGCCGGAACGGAGAAAAAGTTCGTATCATCAACAAACGCTGGGCCTGAGGGCTGAGGAAAAAACTGATTTTATTATTTAAACTCACATTAGAGCTTAAGATGACACTGAACAGATTGGTTTCACAGAAAGTTGATTTGTAATGCTCACTCACCTCAACTCGAAAAAGCTCCCCTGCTCCTTCACAGTCATTTGAGGTAATGACTGGTGTGTGAATCTGTACAAAGCCATTGTCCTGAGGAAAATAAATAAATTAATTAAAAAAACATAAACATTTGCTCTGTATCATGTTCAAATAAAACTCCTACACTGATTTTCTTACCTTGAAATATGAATGAATGGCTGTCGTGGCCTGACTTCGTACCCTCAGCAGAGAGCTGAACACATTTGTTCGACACCTCAGGTGAGGAAACTGGCGAATGTACTCGAGACTGTGTCTCTCTTTGATTTTAAAAGGAAAATCCTGGAAGTAAAAAAAAAAAAGCATCAGTATTAATTGACATTTTCTCTAACAGTAACATACATTTGATAACACACTGTGTTCCTACCACAGGGTTACATTTTCCAACCACGTGAATCTGCTCTGCTTCCAGTTCAACTGGCTGCTTCGGATGTGGACTTTTCTTAAGAACACCCGTGACTTCAACGGCGCTGCCAAACGTAAGCAACCTTAAATTGAGAGAAGGAAAAAAACCCTTAGAGAAAAAGACAAATTGTTTCAGTTTGTGTAGCTTTTGTTTCATGATGGTTTCCATGAAATAAACTGGGACTGCTTACGGATTGTCCAGCTCCGCTCCAGCAACAATCTGCAGCGACTGTAAGGAGCTTCCATCGTTTACGTGGAGAAAAACATTCTTCTTCTGCGATCTAACAGAGCGAACCCACCCCTGCAGGGTAAACAAATCAAAATACATGGAACTGCTGCTTTTGGCAACACAAACACAAGTTTCCATAACCATACTGTTGAGTCAGAAAATAATTTAATTCCTCACTGTTTCTTAAAAGGTTGGCTATAAACTGTGATATGATGTTCATCATGATAACATTTAGTTAAAATGTGTTTTTTTTCCCCCATCTTTCTTTATTGCAAGAAAACATGAAAAAACAACAACATACGGGGTCAGGTATATAGAGTATATTAAATAGATGTACAACTTAAAAGGGCAAATCAATCAAAACAACAAAAGTATAGAAATCTCTGTATATCTTACCCTATCTTTTAAGAGAGTGAACTTAAAATTATTCAAAATTTGTTGCTCCATTTGGATGTGACAATTACCTATATGTATTACTATGTTTTGGCACTACATCAGAATATGATTAGCTCAAATGATCCATGCAGAACAGAATATCAAAGTTATTAAATAAAATATGTCAAAATGTACTTCAATCCCATTTGAAGGATGTTTTGTATGAGCAGTGGTATCCCTGTTACAATAACGAATATAGAAAAAGGGGTTTGGGGGAGTTTAAAGAACTCTAATATAAAGATTTGTGTTAAAAAAAATAATTTACAACTAATTTAAATTTTAAAAAGTGCGAATAAGATTAGCAGCTTGACCATTCCAGGAAGATGTCGGCTCCACGGATCTACAGGATTTACACGAGAAACAAAACAATGTTACCTGAACTTTAACATTTGCTCCCAGCTCAGCTCCAGAAAGTGCTTCAGATACTCTAAGTTTTAAAGGAATATTCTTACAATAATGACGCAAACCAAACAAAACACCTCGATAAACTGAAGAAACGAAAAGCGTCTTAGCTACAGCCCGAAACATCGTCTCGAGAGCCGCTTCCTTCAACAAAAAATAAATAAATAAACAAAAGAACTAAAATCTCAAACTGTTACTAAAAACACGAGTGCGCTGAAAACAGCATGTTTTGTGAATTTTAAAGATTTTGCTTCCAATTGACTTTCATTTCTCACGTTGTAACAGCAGTAAAAACACTTCCTGTTACGGTTCGTCATCATACGTCCAACTCGGTCACGTGTGATCTAATAAACCAATGACATTTCGTCTTTGAGTCAACTGCTGCAGGGAGTTGTAGTTTTGTTGAGAATTACAACTCCACCAGCCACTAGTCTCTTGAAAGTAGTTCTTCTGTGTGGATGTCACTTCCAACACAAGGCTATTTTTGTTAAAGTCTAAGGGTACAGCTATTTATTCTTTTTTTGTTGTTGTTTCAAAACCAAATAAAATTTAAAAAGTCATGGGTTCAGTAAGGTCTCAGGAGTTTCTAAAAAAAACAACACAATTTAAAAATATCAGCACCAAATTTTATGTTTCAAATTGATTCTTTGCAACATTTCTTTTCCCACTTTCTCTTTGTTCTTTTTTTTCCATTGTATTTTTTGGGCTTTACTCATTAAGCAGGAGGGGGGCACAGAGAATTAAGCTGATTTTTAAAGGTGCAACCCCTCAGAATCCATGTTGTGGTGCTGCAGAGAAAAGAACAGTTCCAATGGGGGTGAAATATGAGGATCATATTTTGTCATGCAAGTTTTCGGTGCATGTTGAGCCCTCCTGTTGGTCTGTTGCTCTGTGACTCAGTCAGCGTATAAACATAAAAGCAAATTAGCAATGATGAGCCTGATCTAGACGCTTCAAGAGAAGCTGCTGGATAACACTGTACTAATGATGTATGAATAGAGAAAAATAATTATTTTAAATTTTGTAAATAAAAAAGTGTATAAAGTTAAAAGCAAGATAAATATAAAGATAAGTCTGAGATATAGAGAGTGATTAATATGTATATTGTTGTGTCATAAACTGCATGAGATGCTCTAGAGTGTAAGCTAGATTCACACGCACACACCTTATAAATAATAAGAATTTACCTTATCTTAAAATGAGGAAAATTTGGTTCAGGAGCGAAGCACGAAAATAACAATCTCTGTGCAGAGTAAGAAAGCATGAAAAGGGTCTTGAATTATGTCTGATGGAGTCCTGCGATTATAGAGAGCTCACTGCAGGTCACATGTTCATGAGGAATACAATTATGCCAAAATGATAAAGTCTCTGCAGACAAGAAGCACTCACACCTCTCCTTGGCATTCACAAGCAGTAAGCTCCGGATACTTCTCCCACCCTGATGTTTTCAAATAATACTTAGCTTTTTCTTTTCTTTTAATTTATACTTTAACTTCATCCAGAGATGCTGGCTGAGAACAAAGTTCACCCACAACAAAAGATTGAGAAGGTGCAGGAGAAGAAAGTTAAATCAAAGAGAACAATTTATGGTTTTAAAATATGAGTATGTGCTGATTTGCTTTTAAGAAAGGCTCAAACCTACATTTTTCTTCCAAAAGTCCTAAACATTCACCTGGACCGAGCAAGCCAGGTGATGGTGGACATCAACAACATGGTGGGAAGCATTATTATTTCACTGATTCTGAATACAGACAATCAGGATTCCCCAGCTTCAGAGGAGGCTCTGATTATCTCCTGCTCCTCAGGTTGTGAGCAGCCACAGCTGCCTTCTGTGGCAGGAGGTGAGCAGCCAAACCAGACTGGGCTCAAACCAACGAGACTCGCTGCAGCAGGTGGCGGCGCTGCACAACAGGAGCTTCTGACCTTCTGTTCAGTTGGCTTTCCCACAACCTCAGTTCACAATCTGAAGCACTTCACCAGGAAGACAATGAGTGGAGGATCTCCTGCCTGCCAGTGTGGCCTTTTCTTACATCTGGATGCTTTCTTGAAAAGCTGAAGATGAGCCACACTTATGACCGTTTGCTGACACACTGCTCTGCACACATCTGTAAATTCTGCTCTCTTTCCCCAATACGACACAACGTAGCTATACTTTCACTACAGCGGTTTTCCTACTTTACTCTTAAGCAACTTAATGCATACAAATTCATATGGCCAGAAGAGCTGTAAAATGTCTTAAATGATGCCTTGTTTTAAAAGCAAATCTCTGAGGATAAGGTGTTTAAGAAGCAATGATTTCATAATAACAATAGAATATTTTAAAAATTCTTTTTACATATAAAGGTTAAGAAAATCAAAACATGCAATTTAAAAAGATCTTATAAAGCTATGATTTTATTCTTTGACAAAAAAAATTCATGTAGATTAAAAAAAAGTTCTGAATACTTGCATAAATTATCTCCTTATCACTATCAGCAGAGTGGGTCAAATTTGTGCCAGGTAGGAAAACATGTTAAAACTTGTCTTCATGTACACGAAAGCTACCAAGACAGCTTATTTGGAAAAGTACATTTAAACTATACTTTTAACAGTTTAGTGGATTTATTCTGATTCCCTATGAGACGAGTCCTGATTTTCTCATGGGAATTCTCCTTCATCTTGCATGATATATTTGCTGTCAGTACAGGGTTCATTTGTGCGTAAACCCTGTTAATTCAGTAGTCTCCATAAGACTGGGTCTCTTCCCACAATTTGCTGCCGGACTAAATCAGACCATGCCAGCAATATAATAAGAAGCCCAGACAATTATTCACCTGGTCTCGCCTGTCAGCTCTGAAGCCCCCTGGCTTAGGTCTGGCCAGCATACAGAGAACCAGGTCTCCCCACCTCCAGCAGCTAATGACACATTACGATTAAACCTAACAAGATGCATTTAAACATCAGCAAAATCATTTATATTAATTATCTCCAGCACGGATAGAGATGTAATGCACACAGTCTCATTTTAACAGGAAGCAGGACATTTACTGATTAATAGAGAGGGTGATGACCTTTCGAGAAGCTCATAATGACCAATAATAACTACCTAAAATAAATTTATAATATGGATTCATTGAAATCAAAACCAACTGCATGTAATGAACTTCTTCCTCTCAAGTGCAATCTCTCAGTTTACCACAAGGCCATGCTGTAGCTCTATGTGAGTTCCCACTGCCTTCCCAGATCCCCACCAACTGCAGATTTATTCATTTACCCTCGAGTTGCCTTCAATATATTATTCATTTGCAGCTCCAAGGTCTTCTAAAATGAAAACAAGCTGGCATTGTTATGTTCTCTCTGCAGTTCCATTAAGCATAATGCAAAGGACCTGCTGGCTTTCACTGGCAGCAGCCAGTCCAGCTCAACAGCCAGTTCAGATTTTATCCAAAGCTGTTCTCTGTGAGGTAGAAGAAAACGGGGAGGCTAGGGTACCCACACTGTTTTTTTTTTTCCAACTTTATTTGTACATTCACTTTTTTTTTTAAGGCTTGGCATATGTCGACTTGCATGTGGGAGAGATGCCTGGTGGCATGTCGCATCATTTCAAAGACTCATCCTCCCACAGAAACCACAATGTATGCATGAAACAAGGTGAAAACAGTCTATAGGATTGTTGCACAAGTGAGGAAAAAAAACCCTAAAGTGAGCTGTTATCTTGTTGACACTACTATTGCAGTAAATCAAGAAGAGACGATGAATAGTACTCCCTAATGTAAGATTCCCTGTAGCTTGTTTTTGGAACTTGTGCTGGTAGAGGAGTTGTTTGGCAGTGGCGAGACAACCTTATTTGAGCTTAACAACTTGTTAAAATCAATACACGATTAGTCAGCAAAACAAAGGATTTAGCTGTAAAAGCTTGCATCTCAGGAGGATCACTAAACTTGAAGAGCAAGTGCATCTTCTGCTCTCTGCAGGCCCGTTTGTCCAAAGACCGCAGAGTCCTAATGACAGCACCGCCTGCTACGAGGCTTCATCAGCGCCTCGAAATATTCTGCATTCACAAATGGAAGGCTGCATTGATTTTATGTAACATGGCTCGTTAAGTGCTGATTAGACCATTATAGTGGTGTGATATCAGGGAATGTGTTTGGGTGACAGGCGGCCAAACACAAATCAAAAGGAACTAATCACCCTTTCTAAAAGAGATTTGGGCTGCTACACTGCTACGCCCACGACTGTTCCGTTACTACCACAGCGATGTGGTTGTGTTCGGTTTTATATTTAGTTGATCAGTTTCAGACACTTGAAGCTGATGCAAATTTAAGGCCTAGCATTTTTTGAAGGAATAGATACTTCCTGCTGTCGTTTGTGCCAGAGATTCAGAGTAAGTTCATGTTCTAATGACACAGGGTTATAGCAGTTATAGAAGTTTGGGGCAAACCTTAAAATAACATTTTGTGTGATCACATGCGATAGTGTGAGATGTCACACTCAGAGTATGTGTTGGGGATGACTTTCAGAGCTACTACCACATCAAACTTTAGCTCAATATCTGCAAGACTGATGGAATTATAGCCATTTTTGTGTTTTCTGGGATCAGTTGCCTATGGCAGCCATCTTAAATTGGGATGACTCCAAAATTTAACCAGCTTTAGATGTAGATTTACTATTATTTTTTAAATTTCATTAAAGCTTGTCTAGTGGTTCATGAGATATTATGATAACAGGCACACAGATGAATACACACAAACAGGGACAAAAAGATTATTGTCTGCTGCCTTTGCTTTTTGGCAGCTGACAATAAATAAATTTTATTGATAGATGCATCTATTAGATAGAAGATCTGCTGCAGATTTTCATTATTCTTGATCACTTTGGACATTTAATTTCTCAACAAGCTGAATTAGAATCCAAGCAAATATAAACAGAGAACTGCTCAACATCAGCTTTGACTCACGAAACACAAAAGTCTACGAAAGAGGAACTCCTTTTTAAATTGTGACCCTGTTGAACAGCCAGAATGAACATATTCATGCTTTGTTCCACAGACTATAGGTAATTAATCTTTAATGTAGCCCTTCAGTGCCTGTTTTTTTTTTCTTCTCCGACAGTTCGAGTTTATTGCTCATCATTTTGAGAGAACTCTGCTCTGAAAGCTTTTCTTTAAGCTTATCTTAAAAAGCATTTGCACTTCTGAAATTACTTCTGCCAATTCTGGGTCAAACTTGCTGCTGAGTTGAGTGGGATTTGTGTATGCACTCGTGGACCCCCCCAGACAGAAGGTTGGCGATGAAGAGTGACACAGTCTCTTCTCTGATTACACTATTGTTCTCATCTTGTGTCACATGACTGTACTGCTTACTGTAAGGCTTTCCATGAGATACTGCAGCCCTGAGTCAATATTTAAATCAATGCCTTACATTTGTGTACAGTAGTCTTTAGTAGTATTTTTGGAAACAACAATCTTATTATTGCCTGCCGCTGAAGGTAAACAATGTTTTTGCCATTGTCTGTGTTTGTCTGTACATTTAGCAAAACATCTCAAGAACCACTGGATAATTTTTAATGAAAATCTCCCAAAATAATTATTGGATATACATCTACAAATGATTGATTTTTGGAGTTAAGCCAATCTAAGATGGCTGCCACAGCTAAGCAAACTAATCAAACACCAAAATGGCTATAACCCAGACAGTTTTTACAGATATTTAACTAAATTTGATGTAGTTGCTGAGATATTTTGATATTCTCATATTTGAAATTTAGATTGAAAGAAAATTCCTAATGTAAATAGGAGACAGACTGGAGTGTTCTATCTTTAGGAGGACAAAGTTTCATCCCTAAAAATGTCTCAACAGTTTAAACCTTTTTTTTTCACTGAAGCACATCGAAGAAAAGACCCCCCTCCTGTTACGAAAAATATCAGATTTTTTCCATCCAGTGGTTCTTGAGATATTTTACTAACAGTACAGGCAAACACAGACACTGAATAAAATACATTACTATCACCCAAAGTAAAATTCACACTTACTGTATGTTTTTCTAGCAGCATCACTTTTCAGGGCTGGCTATAGGAGACTACAGCGTGGGCCATGCTTTTCTGTAATCCTCATTTACGGAACAATTTGCAGAAATGAGAGCAAATGGTAAATCCTAATTATCCCTAATTCTAATTAAATCCAGGTCTGACACGACACAGCTAGCTTTAGTTGTAGAGTTTCCTCTGTAATGCAAGTATAATGAAATATTAAAGCTATAATGATACTCTCTGTTTAAGAAACAGCTTTAACCTGAGAAACTATGTTTGTTTTTATTCTTGTTTTGTTTGATTTGGTTTGAATTTCTGCTTCGATGTTTTACCACCATATAGTGTACCAAACATGTAAGATTTGTTTGTTTGTTTGTTGGTAGATGTTCATTTTGGTTTTATAAAAGAGAAATCTCCACTTCCACCTGAAGTCTTTCAGGACATGTTTTGGCTTCCAGAGTACTTTTGCTCACTGAATCACTGCCAGAAATGTTGGATATCCATGTTTTTTTCCTCTTTAAAGATCTTCTCATAAAATTACATTCAAGTCAAAGTATTTTCTGAGCGAATACGTATTGCCCACTGCCTTTCATGCCAAACCTATCACCTTATGTTGAGAAATGACAGAGCAGCCTTTTTGGTAAAACCTTGAAAATAATTAAGTAGCACAGAGTATGAAATGGAAATAAGCCTCAGCAACAACCACAGTACACCTAAGTTCAATATATGTAAAATTGACTAATTTAAAGCCATTTTTTGTGTTTTTTTTTTAAGTCAGTAGGCTGTGTCAGCTGTCTTGAACTGGGTTGGCTCCAAACGGTAATCAGATATAGATCTCCATCCAATGATTACTCTTTGCAAGTTTCAATAAAATGCCTTTTGTGGTTCATGAGATAATTTGGTAACAGACAGACACATAAACACACACAGACAGGCTAAAACATACTCACCTGCCTTCACCTTTTGGTGACAAGGGGTAATGAGGATATTCTGCACATCCATGCATTTTTGAAAGAGGAAACCATTAAAACATTTAAATAGACCAGTGACTCTTATAAAGTTTTGTTTAAAATGTGACATCTCTTTTTTGCTTACCGTTGTGCAGCAGTTTTATAATCTGTATTATAGAATAGTTTGACATTTACAGCTAAATGGGGAACCTTTGAGGCACATTCTGCACTCCACATTGAGGGCTTTTTTTTGTTCAACAAGCACTTTGTTTTCCAGGACAAACACAATGTCCCATTACAACAGAACCAGGAAAATAATCAGCAACTCACTAGCAAGCTACAAATGAGCAGGCAAGGCAGAGGTGTTTTTTTATTTCTTTTTTTTCATCACTCAGTGACAAACAGCACAGAGAGATGATAATATTTTCCCCGTCTCTCTCTGTGTGTGTGTGTGTCTGTGTCTATTACTAAATTATCTCATGAAGCAGTAGACAAATTTTATTTCAGCTTGCACAAAGTAGTCATTGAATGTACAGCTACAACTGATTAACATCCAAGATGGCCAACCTTGCTAATCAATATTATGCAAAACAAAAATTGTCAATGCTCAAGTCACTTTCACAGATATTGAGCTAAAATGTGATGTGGTAGTAGCTGAGAGTCATCCTCAACACATACTCTGATTGTGACACTTTGCAATATAAAACAATATCCTGCATAGAGCTGTTTTCAAGGTTTGACCAAAATGGCTAGCAACTTCAAGGAATTAGGCCTTAAATTTTACTTATATGGGAGAATTCCTGTCCAGTCCTATCATAGATGTGTCTTTCAATGCCTGTATATTTCTTTTACATTCCCTGTTCAAGCACAGGATTCAACAGTAAGTGAAAGATAACTGGTTTTACTGCTGTGAGCAAAACACTATTGCATTATACAGCAGGGATAGCTTATTAGCCTTGACACACACAATGTTTTAATAGGGAAGAGGTTTGGTTTGACATCAACTCTTCTGCAGGTAAGTAAGTCACACAGATGTACATTTAATCACAAAGGTCAGGAAGCCGAATTAAATCGTGTGATACACCTCGGTGTCTTTGCCGCAGGCTGTTTCAAGTCAGATAATATGTGTTCCAACACTCCTGTTCACATTGAACAGTGTGTCCTGCATGTCCCTGCTCTGGAGATCAGGCAAAAATGTATTTCAGTAGATCAAAATAGCAAGCCTGTCTCCTCCTCTGGCTACTTCATTCCCAGCGTATGCCCAATCATAAATCGATGACTAATTACTTGAGTTTCTCCAGACACAGCAGCTAGTCTCTAATTAGCAAAACAATGAGCGGTAATGTCTTGGGTTTCCATGTGGGCTTCTGAGTTCCACTCACTGCATCATTCTGGAAACGTGGCTATTCAACCAAAGTGTTTTCTATTTTTCAAGTGCATTTATGGAAAAGGGAGGCCTGAGCCCAGATGTTGTTAATAATTATAGCAGTTCCAACCTGCTTGAACTATCCATCAAAACAAAGGAGCCGTCACTCCACATCCACATCCACTGCAGGCTACAGTGCATTACTGAGGAGGTGGGAATTTTTCTGAGAAAATGACAAACGATAAACCTAAAGCAACTGAAGGGGATCTAAAGAAGAAAAAAAAAGATTTAAAATTTTCTCTGCTAGGGCAAAACACTGTCCTCCAGCTGCTTTTTATATTTATTTATTTACTTTTTTTTATCTGATTTATTTTGAAGTCAGCCCCATTCATTTACCTTTGTTGAAGACAATAAAAAAAAAGCTTTTATGAAATATTCAGTTTATAAAACAAAATCCATGGTGGGACCTGTGAGCTGGCACCATAACTGCATTACATCATGAATAATAATAATAATAATAATAATAATAATAATAATAATAATAATAATAATAATAATAATAATAATAAAAAACATGTTTTAAGGAAACAAAATAATTCCGTCTAAAACAAACCAAACTTAATGAAATGCTGCTTTCTAATTTTTCTATTATTTTATCATAAATATTGTCTTATTTTTAAAACTTTATTTTCTGACAGAATTGCCATGACTGTATAAAAGCTGTTTGAAGAACTTGAATGTTATTTATCAAATCTGAGCACTGAGCATTACTGATTTTCTTTACCAGGGCTCAACATCAGGCAAAAATATGTGTCATTCTACAGTAATGGTTCAGAAAATTCAAGTCCTAGCATTCCATGAAGATATGCATGTTGTCTGCCTTCCATGTCAGAGTTTGAGACTAAAATTATCTTATGAGACATAAGATTGACTATGTTAAGTCAAATTTATAAAACAATTTTATGAGCATTGTTGTGGGATGTCATGCTCAGAGTGTTGTGATAATTTATAATAATTGTTCATATAACACTAAATACACTAAATATTTTGCACACTAAATATTTTTGAAACAATTTCAAGAAGCAACCTTCATTTACATATTTCATCACATTTGTTATGGTAGCGAATGAGACAGCACCTGTTGATAATTAGTACTTATCTCTACGGAAAACTTAATAAGGCTTCATTTTATGGCTATAAAAAGTTACACGATAAGCTGTCCTAAAACATTAAGCATTCCTTAACCTTTCAATACATCTAAATGCTTCCAGACATGTGCTGTGAACGCGCTCTGATTCTTTGCCGTGGACAGATTTGACCTCGGGCATAATTAGCCTAATAAAAGCATTAGATATGCTGTCAATATGATTTGCATAATGTGCAAAGGCAGTTTCACTCCAGAGTGCGAGCGGTGTCCGTGTGGCTTAAAAATGCTGCAATGACATTTTTTTCTGGGTCCTTTGTTCACACCTGTCAGGGGGAAAATGTGATGGGAAACGGCAGCCGCAGCTGTGGTTTTGGCCTCTGGTGAGCCCACTGAGACCACCGAGGCCCTGCTGGAGTCCAGCACACATTAACCAGGCTTACACACACGTTTCTAAAATACAAACTTTTTTTCTCTTGTGTTAAAAGGAATCGTTTCTTAGAGGCTTAATTCTGACATAATCCACTCAGGTGAAAGGTGAGACAAAAAGTAAGATGGTTGCACAAGGTGAGACAACCATGAACAGAAAAAAAAATAAAGACCTGGCATTCCTAGAAGGAATTTTGCAAAATGTTACATTCAGAGTATGTGTTGAGGATGCCTCTCAGTTACTATCACATCATATTTAAATGCAATATTTGTAAATTAAACTGAGCGATGGTCATATTTGTGTTGGCTAATGTCAATTAGCTGAGGCAGTCATCTTGAATTGGATTGCCAAAATCTGTAAAATTGTCTAAGTTATAGCTATTTTTGTTTCTATTAAAGACAGTTGCTGTGACAGCCATTTTGAATCATGTTGGTACTAACCAACCAGACAGAGACAGACACACACACACAGGTAAAAACATTATCAACCACCTTCACCAGTCAGCGGCAGGCGATAAAAACACAAAACTGGTTCACATTATTCACATTTCAGGATTTGAGACTGACAAAGCTCTTTAGGACATGGAAATCAACTTCATTCAATCCTGTATTTTTTGTTACAGACGTCAAGAGGTTAAAGCAACTTCTAGTTACTTGCTGGGGTGCAAGGCCTCAGTAAGAATCACCCCCCCCCC